>NW_012115488.1:1825598-1850007 GCF_000951035.1 Colobus angolensis palliatus
AGCAAAAGAAACTACCATCAGAGTGAACAGGCAACCTACAGAATGGGAGAAAATGTTTGCAATCTACTCATCTGAAAAAGGGCTAATATCCAGAATCTACAAAGAACTCAAACAAATTTCTGAGGAAAAAACAAATAACCCCATCAAAAAGTGGGCAAAGCATATGAACAGTCACTTCTCAAAAGAAGACATTTATGCAGCCAACAGACACATGAAAAATGCTCATCACTTCCCATCAGAGAAATGCAAATCAAAACCATAGTCAGATACCATCTCATACCAGTTAGAATGGCGATCATTAAATAGTCAGGAAACAACAGGTGCTGGAGTGGATGTGAAGAAATAGGAATGCTTTTACACTGTTGTTGGGAGTGTAAACTAGTTCAACCATTGTGGAAGACAGTGTGGTGATTCCTCAAGAATCTAGAACTAGAAATACCATTTGGCCCAGTGATCCCATTACTGGGTATATACTCAAAGGATTATGAATCATGCTACTCTAAAGACACGTGCACATGTATGTTTACTGTGGCACTATTCACAATAGCAAAGACTTGGAACCAACCCAAATGTCCATCAATGATAGACTGGATTAAGAAAATGTGGTAAATATACACCATGGAATACTATGCAGCCATAAAAAAGGATGAGTTCATGTCCTTTGTAGAGACATGGATGAAGCTGGAAACCATCATTCTGAGCAAACTGTTGCAAGGACAGAAAACCAAACACCACATGTTTTCACTCATAGGTGGGAATTGAACAATGAGAACACTTGGACACAGGAAGGGGAACATCACACACCGGGGCCTGTTGTGGTGTGAGTGGAGCAGGGAGGGATAGCATTGGGAGATATACCTAATGTAAATGATGAGTTTATGGGTACAGCACACCAACATGGCACACGTATATATATGTAACAAACCTGCATGTTGTGCACATGTACCCTAGAACGTAAAGTAAAAATAAACAAAAAAAAAAGAACTAACAAACACTCTGCCAAACAGCAGCAAAACCTACATGGAGTATTCTTCAGGATAAACCACATACTAACTAGGTCACAAAACAAGTCTTAACAAATTATACAAAATATATTTTCCAATCACATTGTAATGAAACTAGAAATCATTAACAGAAGGAAAATCCACAAATATGTGGAAAGTTAACAACATACTCTTAAACAATCAATGAATCAAAGAAGTCACAAGGGAAATTAGAAAAATACTGTGAGACAAATGAACATAAAAATACAACATACAAAAATTTGAGATGGGCCAGGTGCAGTGACTCATGCTTGTAATCCCAGCATTTTGGGAGGCCATGGCGGGCAGATCACCTGAGGTCAGGAGTTTGAGACCACCCTGCCCCACATGGCAAAACCCCATCTTTACTGAAAATACAAAAACTTAGCTGGGTGTGATGGCAGGTGCCTGTAATCCCAGCTACTCAGGAGGCTGAGGCAAGAGAATCGCTTGAACTTGGGAAGCAGAGGTTGCAGTGAGCCGAGACTGCACCACTGCACTCCAGCTTGGGTGACAAGAGTGATACTCCATCTCACAAAAGAAAAATTTGAAATGCAATGAAAGCAGTGCTAAGAGGAAAGTCTATAGCTATAAACAAACATTTAGTAAGAACAAAGATCTCAAATCAACAACAAAACTTTACACTTCAAGGAACTAAAAAAAGAACAAACTATATCCAAAGTAGCAGAAGAAAGGAAATAATTATGATTAGAGCAGAAACAGATAAAATAGAGAATTTTTTTAAATAATGAAAATAAGAGTACATGTTTTTAAAGTGATCAACGAAAAGAAATAAAACCAAAATAACTAAAATTGGTAATGAAAGGGGGGCATTACATGAAATAAACAGGATTATATGAGAGTATTTTAAAAAATCGTATGCCCACAAATTGGATAAACTAGAAGAAATGGATAAATTCCTAGAAATACACAACCTACCAAGGGTGAGTCATGAGAAACAGAAAATCTGGACAGGCCAATAATTAGTAAAAAGAGTGAATTTATACTCAAAAACTTCCCCAAAAAAGATAACTCCAGGACCAGATGACTTCACTAGAGAATTCTACCAAACATTTAAAGAATTAACACCAATCCTCTTCAATGTCTTCCAAAAAATTGAAGAGTAGGGAACAATTCCAAGCTCATCCTATGAGGCTAACATTACCTTGACACCGAAGTCAGACAAAAACACTACAAGAAAAGAAAACTACAGACTAATATTCCTAATGGATATTGATGTAAAATCATCAACAAAATACTAGTAAACTGAATTCAACAGCACGTTGAAAGGACTGCACATGACAACCAAGTGGGATTTACTCCTGGAATGCAAGAATGGTTTAATATACAAAAATCAATCAATATAATACATCATATTAACCAAATGGAGGACAAAAAACATATAGCCATCTCAACTGATGCAGAAAAAAGCATTTGATAAGATTTAACACCTTTTTGTAATATATTAAAAAAGTAACACTCAACAAACTAGGAATAGAATGAAACTACCTCAGCATGTCAAGAACACACATGAAAGACCCACAGAAAACATCATACTCAATAGTGAAAGACTGAAGGCTTTTCTTTTAAGATCAGGAACAAGACAGGAATGTCTGATATAACAATTTCTATTCAATATAGTATTTGGAGTCAGCCAGAAAAAATAGGCAAGAAAAGTAAATTGGAAGAAGTAGAATTATCTTTCATAGATGACTTGTATATGTAGGAAACTCTAAAAATTACATACACACACACACAAACCTATTAGAGCTAATAAGAGAATCCAGCAGATTTGCAGAATACAAAATCAACATATAAAAATCATTTGCACTTCTACAAACTAACAATGAACAATATGAAAAGAAAATTAAGAAAACAACTTACAGTAGCATCAAAAGAATAAAATATTAGGAACAAAGTTAATAGATGAGTTGAAAGACTTCTACAATGAAAACTACAAAACATTACTGAAGGAAATTTTGAAAGATACAGATAAATGGAAGGATATTCCATGTTCACGGATGGGAAGGCATAACATTATTAAGATAACAATATTACCAAAATGACCTACAGAATCAATACAATCCTTGTCCAAATCCCAATGGCAATTTTTTCACTAAAATTTTTTTAAAAGTTATCCTAAACTTCACATGGAATTTAAAAGGACCTTGAATGGTCAAAACAATTTTGAAAAAGAACAAAGTTGGAGGACTCTTACTTCCTGATTTTAAAACCCGTTACAAAACTACAGTAATCAAAACAATGTGTTGATCGCATACAGACAGGCATCTGTAACAGTGGAATAGAATAGACAGCCCAGAAATAAACCATCACAAATATTGTGACATAATCTTTGACAAGGTTATGGGGAAAGGACAATATCTTCAACAAATGATATTAAGAAAACTGTATGTACACATGGAAAAGAATGAAGTTGGATCCTTATCTTATGTCATATACAAAAATTTACTCAAAATTGATTAAAAACATAAATGTAAGACTAAAAACTATAAAACTCCTTGAAGAAAACATAGGGGAAAATCTTCATAATATTTGATTGACCATGATTTCTTGGATGTGACAACAAAAGCACAGGCCACAAAAGCAAAAATAGACAAATGGGACTAAATCAAACTAAAAAACTTCTGTTCATCAAAGGACACACTCAATACAATGAAAAGGCATTCTGCAGAATGGGAGAAAATATTTGAGATTATTTATCTGATAAGCAGTTAATATCTAGAATATATATTTTAAAAGACCTACAATTCAACAACAAAAAAATCAAACAAACTGACTTTATGGGTAAAGTGAGTAAAGGACTTGAATAGGCATTTCTATGAAGAAGATGTAAAAATGGCTAACAAGCATATGAAAAGATGTTCACTATTATCTATCATCACAGAAATGCAAATTAAAACTATGAGCTATCACCTCACATCCATTAGTATGCCTAATATTTTAAAAAGTAGAAAGTAGCAAGTGCTAGTGAGGATGGAGAAATATTGGGACATTTATGCACTGTTGGTGGGGGTGCAAAATGGTGCAACCACTATGGAAAACAGCATTGTAGCTCTTCAAAGAGTTAAAAATAGAATGACCATATGATCCCATAATTCCATTTATAAGTATGTATTCAAAATAATTGAAAGCAGGATCTTGAAGAGATAACTACACAGCCGTGTTCATAGAAGCACTACTTGCAATAGCAAACAGATGGAAGCAACCCAAATATCCATTGACTGGTGAATTGATCAACAAAATATGGTACATATACACACTATAGAACAGTATTCAGCCTTAAAAAGGGAGGGAAGCCTATCACATGCTACAATGTGAATGAAACTAGAGGGCATTATCCTAAATGAAATAAGCCAATCACAAAAAGACAAATACTGAATGATTTTATTTACACGAGGTATCTAGAGTAGCCGAATTTACATAAACAAAAAATAGAAAGTTGGCTAAAATGGGGGGAGAGAAAAAGTAGAGTTGTTTAATGGATATAAAGTTTCAGTTCTACAAGCCAAAAAAATTTTAGAGATCTATTTCACAACAATGTGAATAAACAACATTGCTGAACTGTACACTTAAGATTAAGATGGTAGACTGTATGTTATGTGTTTTTATCACAATAAAATATATTTTGATAAATAGCAATTCAAAGTGTGTGACTTTGAATGCACATTAAAAATTATAGAAAAGTATAACAACTAGCGACACTACAATGGAAACTTCTTAACTTTCTAAATTCTTTGAGAGTTGTACAGTAGGCATATAATATTTTTATAATTATAAAAAATGAAGCTGTTTCCACTTTTAAAAATACAAAACAAAACTTCTATTGGGACTTACTATGAGTGAATGACTCATATACGGGAAATCTGTATTTACCAAAGAAGCAGTTACATTCTCCTGAGAAATTCAAGACTCACCAACTTCTAGGGGACCTTTGTGTGGTGTTTGAGTCCTCTGGGGCAGTTGGATCTTCTGTCTGGTCTAGGGAAGAAGAAGCAAAAGCTAGCCCTCTAGCACACAAAGGGAAAAAGCTAGCTGTCTTCAAAGAACAATTTTGTTTCATAAATTTCTTTAACTTCAAAAACCTGTAAAGCAGAGGTGGACATGGTAGGAGGAGGAGCCGGTTAGGACGGAGTGGGGGGAATTAATTGCTTTAGACAGCATTTCCCAGCCCAAGTGTACATTGACATTTTAGCTTTGTGTTGCAACTCTTTTATCTTGACCCTGACTGGGTACCCTGAGTCACAGTGACAAACAAGTGGGTCATTACATCATCATTGTTTTACGACTATTTGTGCACGTCCTTGTGGTTCTTGAAGCTATAGTCTGTCACTACACTGTCTTGTGCTGAAAGGGGGTCATTAACCAGTTTTCCTTTATTTTAAGTGATTGGCCAGATGAAGCATCCATAAATGTGACAAGAAACAAGTTAAACTAGATAAGAATCTCCAATATTATTAAAACCAAATGTTTAGAAAAGGAATTTCACTTTAAACATCAAAATGCCTCTGTTCCTCTGTGAAACTTTTTGATTCTACTAGATACTTAAGTCTATCAATAAGCTAATGTACACCATGATCAGCAAGTTCCTGAGTGATACTTGTGTAGGATTTCTTTTGTGGTATTTAACCATTCTAACAAGAATGGCACCATATACCAACATGGAGTGCTTTTCAACCACCCCCCAAAATTAGATGGTATGGCAAGAATCTTGGCAATCCAGAGTTATTAAACAAAAAACACAGAAAAATTAATAAAGGCATTGTAAAATAAAAATTAGTTAGTTATATTTGTATCAAAATGCTTAACAAATCTTATCTTCAATCTAGTGTTAGAATTACAGTACTAGCCTATTTCCATTCTTTTTACGAGGTTTAAACATACTGCTTTAGCACATCATCCCTATCATTTCTCATTTTGAGGTCTTCTCTGTTTTTAACAAAGAATTCTAAAATGTCACATTTCCAGTTCCCTTTTTCCTTCCCATAACTCATTTTCTCAGTTTGGAATACATTGTCAGTTTTTGCAGGAGTGAATATAGTTGCCAAAGATAAAAATTGTTTTGACAATTTAGTAATGGTTTTTGCACTGTGAGTGATATTCTTTTCTTTTTTTTCTTTTCTTTTTTTTTTTGTGATGGAGTCTTGCGCTGTTGCCAGGCAATCATTAATAATATTGGTTGTAATTTTAGAGTTATAAAAAAATCAGGAAATGGGAAGAAAGAAAAGGGAGGAAACAGGAAGAAGATAAAGGAGAGAACAGAAAAAGAAAGAAGGAAAGAAGAAAGGAAGGAAAGCAGGAAGGAAGCAGCAAGGGAGGAAGAGAAGGAGAAAGACAAATAGACAATCACAATGCAGACTTTTCAGGTAACTGTTTCTTCCAGTATTGGCAATAGTCCAGACAAGTTAATTGAATTTCTGCCCCAAACCCAATTTGAACAAATTCTCAGATCTTCAGAATAAAAATAAAACGCATATAAAAATGATCTACAGTTGTTTTATTCAATCTGAGTGTTTTCGCTAAATCCTAGAGAGATAGAATGCTGCTACAGTTTTCTAAGACATAATTAAAAAAAAAAAAATCAAGCAAAGAAAAAATAAACACATTTTCTTAGTGCCTCCAGGATAATTTGGGTAGCAAGCCACATGAAATTTTAGAGTGAAACAGTGCTGACATAGAAAACATTCTCAGTATCTGGGTCTTTAAAAATTATGCTAAGCTTGCAAGTCCATAGCAGCTCAAGAGTAAGAACTTTCTTAAGATGTTTGTTGGTTTTTCCTTAGTTTATATGTAGCCAGCTGGTTTCTGACCTCTTTATGTAAATATCCAGCTTTTCACATAATCAGATTCCATATTACCTTGTTATGACATCATTCTGGGCAGGCTTTGATCCTTCACTAAAGTTTTCAAACTATGCACATAAACTTAAATAACAATAAGAAGACTGCTGCTTATCCAATAAATACTACTGCTGATGTTGTGTGTATTTTGTGTGTGGATATGGATATAGACATAGATATAAATATTTGTTGTTTGTATATATTTGCATAATAACACGCAGACCTACAGAGGGGTTAGCAATATACTGAAAACTATATCCTATTTGAGTCCAAATTATTGAATATTCAAAAATATTTCATATATTTCTGGTGAAATATACATTTATTTTAAGTTCCCTTTTTCTGCAATTGTTACCGTTTAATATTTTCGTTCAACTGATATTTTTTAAAACAGGTGAAGTGTAGGATTTAGAGACCATGTTATATATTTTTCCACCTGGATATATAAAAATAAAGGTTAAGCTATATTCTTTGGCCAAATCCAGGGGCCAAGATATAAAAGACACAATGATTTTCTAAATAACCAAAAAAATGGCTTATTTAGTGTCTGATTAAGATAAATGACATAAGGCAGCTGTAAAAAGAATTCCCACTAGCCATTGACCCACAAACTGTGGAGTCATTTTTCATTTTTAGGAAAGTATCAAAATCAACTTAAATTGACAACAAACCTTTGGAGTTATAATGAAATGTCCTAAGTTCTGCTTCAAAGGGTATTGACTAATGTTATTTTTGAAGTTAAAATACATTCTGATTTCTATAAAACTTTGAAGGCTGTTAAGCAGGAGTCATGTTTCTACAGGATTATTGTATCCCTCACACTAGAGCAGTGCACAGTACATAATAGTGGTCAATAAATATTGTTGAATAAATGAATGAATTAAATAGTAATAATATATTAGCTTGTGGAAATTTGAATACTAAAAGTAATGTCACCAAAAAGCCATAGAGCTAATAGATATATAATATTATAATAATAATAAATGTTTATTTCCTGCTTTTCATGTACCAGGCATTTTGCTAAGTGCTTTATATGCATTCTCTTACACCAATGATCAAATTACCCCTATAAAAGGTAGTGGTTAGGCTATCTCACGTGAGAAACTCTGGCTAAGAGAATAGTACTAATGTGCTCAAGGTCACACAGCTAATAAATGATGAAGCTGAAGTTAAAATTTAAGTCATCCTGGCTCCAGAATATACATTTAAAAAAAAAACAACTATGCTCTCTCTCTCGACACACTGTGGTTTCATGGCAACTTTATTATAGTCTTTAAGTTCAATCATGAACTATAGCTATAAAGACAAGAAAAACTATATTTTACTACTTCCAGAAGAATGGCTTTCATGAAGCATTAAATTTTCTACTAACAGGCTAAATGTTTTTATTAATATAGTGTGCAGAAATTGCTCAATAATATTATGCTTTTTCTACATAGTACATAGGAATTTATCCCGTAAATACATTTTCACAAATGAGAAGAGAAGTAGGTGTAAGGATTTAACTACTGCATTTTTTTCATAATAACAAAAAACTAAAAATAATCTCAATTCAACTCAGTAGAGGCCTGGTTAAGCAAATTATGAATGTGTACTGCATTACTACACAGTAATTAAAAAGATTGATGGATGAAATTCCAAGATTGAAAAGAAAATAGCAAATTTCATATGAGTATGCCTTAATCCATTTACCTATCTTATTGTGCGCTATAAAAGATGTGTACTTTTTACCCACTTTGTAACCTTCTGTAATATTTAGATGTTTTCCATAAGTGTATAATATTTTTTTAAATAAAATAACACTTTTTATAAAAAGCATTTTATCCGCATAAGGAAAAATAAAATAGCACACAGTTCTGTGACATGTCTCAAGCTTCAAGATTAGATTACATCTAAGGACAGTAAATGTATACCCACAGAAGCCCAGAGCAACCATAAGATTTATTTAAACACTCAAAAATGTGTTTAAAATTACAAAAATTAATATAAACTCTCCATCTTACCAGTAATGCTCTTTTTGTGTTAAACAAGAAAATAAATATAATATTTTAAATTACCATTACAAAAAAAATCCTAACTAATCAATTTGCTTTTGGATAAGGTGCTTGGATTTGAAGCAATAAAATTCAGAAAATTTTCCTGATACTAGGGATGATGAGGAAGTAATGTAAAATGGATGAGACTACAGACATTGCAATCAAGTAGATCTGGTTAATCCAAGCTCTTGACCACTTCTTAGACGTAATCTTAGTTGAGTATTTAACTTTTGTAGGCCTTATTTTCCTCATTTGTAAAATGTGGGTACAAATCATACCCTGTGTAGAGCTTTAAATGATGTTGGTAAACATGATGTTGTGGGTCAGCAGGGAAGGTGGGGTGGGAGGGGAGAGATTTACATGCCAGGTTCAGCATTTTTTTTCCTATCTTGGTGTCAGAATATTTTAAGCGTCTGGATTCACAGCAATAAGGAAATACCAATGGCAATGCTAAGGAAAGATGGCCGGCCAGATTACTGCCAACAGGTACAACGTTTTCACATTTTTAACATTTTAAAAATACTATTTCTAATATAAATTTTATATTTTACTAACTGTATCTTTTTATTTACCAGCCCAATTGCTTCTTTATTTAACATACTCAATGGACCTCCAATCAGGTTGTTTTATTGAAGGAGGGAAATATTCATCAAACAACATTTTCAGGGAAGAAAGACATGGCTGATGCTTTTTTCCCTTTTAAATCATTAATACTGTTAATTACTGTCCAGTAAAAGAAGAGAGGCAAACGTTTCACGGGAAGCAACGAGATCAACTCTCTGCATCCAATACTCAAACTTCGTTCACAGTTGCAGAGTTCCCATCACATAGTGAAACATTCATAGTTCAGCCGTGGAGTTGTCAACTGACTCAGAGAAAAGCCTGCTGAATCGGCCAGGTCTCTGAGCCACTCTTTGTTATTAGAAGCACAATGGGTTCACTAACCATGTTCAGAGTTTTACCTTTTGTCATCATGTTATTTATTTATTTCCTTCACAAGGAAAAACATGTTTCCGATCTGGACCCGAACACATGATCACCCCTTTCCTTGGGATAAGCTAGTATTGAGTCTACATAAATAAAGCCAAGTTTTAAAGTGACTTCCTATATTCACTCCAACCCCAAAATAGAAAATTACCATGTTCTCCAAAATGTACCATTTCACTTTCATGGAGTTCATCCTAAAATACTGGGAGATATATGAGAAGTAATATGGTCTCAGTGTGTGAGGCAAAGTGTGCTGAGACACTTAGGCCTCGATGGGCAGTTTCCCCTTAGGATAAAGTCCAAATACTTTCCCATGACTTGTATAATTATTCGTCAGTGGCCCCTGCTGTTTTCCACTTCATTCCTTCTTCCAATTTCATTTCTCAGTTTTTCTACATATACTCATTTCCTCGTGTGCTAGGAAGCCTTTGGAAGTACAATTTCTATGGCCTGGAATCATTTCCACTTTAACTATTCTATGTGACTTCTCTCTCACTCCTACTTTTTACTCTTTCTTCATCTTTCAGCCAAGTTGTCACTTTCTTTGGGAAGACTGCATGGGCCCTGACTGGGTGAGGGAGCTCTTCAATATGCTTCTCGTATTAGAGTTCTCCAAAGAAACAGAACCAAAAGAAATTTTCTTGAGAAAATTCATAAGAAAAAAATTGAGAAATTTTATGAGATTAGGAGGGCTGAGAGGTCCCACAATCTGCTGTCTACAAGCTGAAGACCCAGGAAAGCCAGTGGTGTAATCATTCAGAATCTGAAGGCCTGAGACCACGGGAGCCCATGATGTAAATCCCAGGCTGAAGGCCGGGGAGGATGAGTTCAGATGTCCCAGCTCATTCAACGAGGCGGGGAAAAGGGGATGAATTTCTCCTTCCCTTGCCTTTTGTTCTATTCAGGCCTTTAACAGATTGGATGATGCCCACACACACTGGGGAGGGCAACCTACTTTACGGAGCCCACCGGTTCAGAGGCTCATCTCATCGTTAACATAATTAAAATACTGTTTAATCTAGGCACCTTCTGGTCAATCAGGTTGACACATAGAATTAATCATCACACTTACATGTTTATGCATATTTTTACTCTCCCAATGCAGTTATCACAATATATTAAAAGGTCTGGGAGGGAGGAGACCTTGCCCTTCTTGTTTACTGATGAATTCCCAGTGCTTATCACAATGTGCCTGGCATAAAGGAGGAGTTTAATACATAAGTGAATGAATACTGTATTTTTTAATACTGAGCATCTAAAAAGCTTCTTTACTCCAGAGCTTCAGAAGAAAACATGAGATAAGTTGACATTGAAAAGTAGGATTTTTGTGTAACCTATTGATTCACTAATGATTCACACAACGGCATGTACGAATCTTAATTGCATTTTGTTAAATGAAAGAGCCAGACACAAAAGACTGCACAGAGAATGATTCCATTCATATGTCATTGTGGAAAATGTAAAACTAAAGGAACAGAAAATAGGTCAATGGTCTCCAGGGGTTCTGAACGGAGGATGGGGAAACTGACTACAAAGTGGCAGCACAGGGGCACCTTAGGGTCACGGAGTTGTTCCGTATGGTACCTGTGGTGTTGGCTCCGTGACTCCATGTATTCATCAAAACTCAGAGCTGTACAGTGTCAACCTGTATGCAAATACTAAAGGAACAGAAAATAGGTCAATGGTCTCCAGGGGTTCTGAACGGAGGATGGGGAAACTGACTACAAAGTGGCAGCACAGGGTCACCTTAGGGTCACGGAGTTGTTCCGTATGGTACCTGTGGTGTTGGCTCCGTGACTCCATGTATTCATCAAAACTCAGAGCTGTACAGTGTCAACCTGTATGCAAATACAAAACAAATTAACTAGGATGTGGGAAAACCCAGAATATGAAATCTGACATTAACTATATTACAAATGAATCCTCTCAGATAACTTCATTGAAGGGTATAGGGAAGAAAGAGCTGACCTAAGTAATTTTAACAAAATGTTTTGACTGATAATGTAAGGTTAAATATGAAAGAAACTGTGTGTCAAAACTTGGTGTCAGTTGGTAAATTTATTTCTCATGGGGTACAGTTTAGCAGTCCTTAGTGTATGTAAATACACTGTGATGCCAAGAGCCACTTTTCTCACTGTGGAATCTACAAATAAAGGAGCAAAGGCTAGAATGAAATCTGTTATACAGATTAGAGTGAGAGACGCCAGAATAAACTCTTGTTTATTTAAATAGAGCTATATAGATACAAAACATAGAAATTAAAATATATGTTTGCATCCATACAAGCAGAGATACAGAAATACATTATATACATTTATATAAGTGTTTCTATACACACAGATATGCATATAAATATATGTAGATATATATATTTTCTGTGTGTGTGTGTATATATATATACACACAGAAATAAATATATTTCCTAGATATTTTTTCTGAGAAGACCTAGAAATAGTGAAACATAAATAGAAACAAGCACTTCAAGCTCATTGATTTGTAAATACCGTTCTCTAGTAAAATGAATTAGGACTCCTTGAAGAAACTGCTGATTCTAGGACTGTGGTAGGAAAGATACATGATGAGCCTGGAGCAACTTGTAGCATCAGAACATACGGAAATCGTCATGCTAAACGACAAGGATACGTTCTGAGAAATGCACCGTTAGGCGATGTTGTCACTGTGTGAACATCGGAGGATGGACCTACATAAACCTAGATTGTATAGCCTACCACATACCTGGGCCGGAGGGTATGGCCTACTGCTGCTAGGCTATAAACCTGTACAGCGTATGGCCATACTAAACACTGTAGGCAATTGTGATAGAACATTAAGTATTTGTGCATCTAAACATATCTAAACATAGAAAAGATACAGTAGTCATACAGTATAAATGATTATTTTATGTATTTATTTTTTTGAGATGGAGTCTCACTCTGTTGCCCAGGCTGGAGTGCAGTGACAATCTCGGCTCACAGTAACCTCCACCTCCCAGGTTCTAGCGATTCTCCTGCCTCACCCTCCCAAGTAACTAGGACTGCAGGCATGAGCCAATGCTCCAGGCTAATTTTTGTATTTTTAGTAAAGATAGGGTTTCACCATGTTGGCCAGGCTGGTCTCAAACTCCTGACCTCAAGTGATCTGCCCACCTTGGCCTCCCAAAGTGTCTGCTGCACCTGGCCTAAATGATTTTTTAAAATGGTATACCTATATAGGGCATTTACCTAGGAGCTTGTGGGACTGAGAATTGCTATGAGTGAGTCGGTGAGTGAATATGAAGGCCTAAGACATTACTCTGTGCTATTGTAGACTTACTTTATAAACACTATATACTTAGGCTACATTTAATTTATTTAATATATTTTTTCTTTAATAATAAATTAACCTTAGCTTACTGAAACTTTATAAAACTATAAAATTTTCTTTTTTGTAACTTTCTGACTCTTTTGTAATAACACAGCTTAAAAAACAAACATGTTCTATATTTGTACAAAAATATTTTCTTTATGTATGTCGTTATTCTGTAAGCTTTTTTCTACTTAGGTGTTTTTTTTTTTTTTTGACCTTTTTTAACATTTTTGACAAAAACTAAGACACAGACAATAGCCTGAGCCTACACAGGGTCAGGATCATCTTCTACCTCCACATACCCACTGGAAGGTCTTCAGGGGCAATAACATGCATTCCGTTGCCATCTTTTTTATCTTCCATAATAATCATGCCTTCTGGAGTACCTCCTGCAGGACCGAGCTGATGCTCTTTTACAGTTAACTTTTTTGTGTGTGAGTCAAAGGAATAAATTCTAAAATAATGATTTAAAATACAGTATAATTGGAAATACATAAACCAGTAACATAGTTATTATTATTATATACTGTATATAATTGTATGTGCTATAGTACATGTTGGTTTGTTTACACCAGCATCACTGCAAACATGTGAGTAATGCATTGCCTACAACGTCATGATGGCTACAACATCACTAGGTGATAGGAATTTTCAGCTCCATTATAATCTTATGGGACCACTGTTGTATAGGCAGTCTATTGCTGACTGAAACACCGTTATGCAGCACATTACTGTAATAAAAAGTGTTTTATACTGGCATACTGGCATGTCAAAAGTACACAAGAGACAACATAAAAGAGCTACCAATAGCGAAGCTATAAGAATTTGAGGCTGGGCGTGGTGGCTCACACCTGTAATCCCAGCACTTTGGGAGGCCGAGGTGGGTGGATCACCTGAGGTTAGGAGTTTGAGACCAGCCTGGCCAACATGGAGAAACCCTGTCTCTACTAAAATCACAAAATTAGCCAAGCATGGTGGTGCATGCCTATAATCCCAGCTACTTGGGAGGCTGAGGCAGGAGAATTACTTGAACCCAGGAGGCGGATGTTGTGGTGAGCCAAGATTGCGCCATTGCACTCCAGCCTGGGCAACAATGGCAAAACTCCATCTCAAAAAAGAAAAAGAAAAAAAAAAGATTTTGAGCAACTAAATAAATAACTTTATTGGATTATAAACCACAGAATAGATAATATCCATGAGTCCAGACACATAGAAATAAATGATTAAATAAACAGAAGAGGGAGATTAGACAAATATTCATTTTGAAATAATTCCAATTAATAAATATAGAAGGAATTAAGGAAATAGAAAATCATCATTAGAAGCCACAGCAATATTTGCTGCAGGCAAGATCTAGGGAAAAATGTAAAAATTCATGAGTGAAATGTTAAGGAAAAACAGGATGTTTGTATGGTCTCAAAGTATTTCCCTCAAAATATGTATCAATTATTGTGGTAGTTTAAAAATATATCCACAAATCAAGGACGTGGAGTTTAATTTTTCTCCTCTTATATGTGAGCTGAACTTGGTGACTTGCTTCTAATGAATAGAATAGGGAAAAGGAAAAAAGTAATTTTACATTCAAGAAACTTGGCAGACACCAGATTAGCCAACAGATCTTGGATAACACCACCAGTAATGAAACATATCAAAACCATGTGCCTTTTGATATAATGTACTGAGAAGGGCACATCATTTCTATGAATTTCTTCCCCCAAACCCATAACCTCAGTCTAATCATGAACATACCAGACAAACCCAAATAGAGGGACATTTTGCAAAATACCTGACCACATAGTGTTACTGCGATGAAAGATAAGGAAAGACCAAGAAATTGTCACAGACTGGAACACACTGAAGAGACATAACAAGTAAACGTCATGTGTTATCATGAACTGAATACCGGAATAGAAAAAGACATTAGTGGGAAAACTGGGGAAACCTGAAGAGAGTTTAGTACCAATGTAAATTTCTTAGTTTTGATAAATTTACCATAGTTATGCAAGATGTGAAGGATAAAGGGAGCTGGGTGAAGGGTATATGGAAACTGTACAATTTTTGCAACTCTTCTGTAAATCTAAAATTATTTAAAGGAAAAAGGAAAAAAGAAAGGATATTGGGAAGTTAATTCTTGAGTTCACAGGAGTATCAGACTCAAGGGCCACACAGACACAAGCAATGTCCCAAATGATACAGTGAAACTGACCTGCCCGGTACAGTCGTCCCTCAGTATCTCCCTCATTAAAATCCACAGATGCTTCAGACCCTGATATAAAATGGCATAATATTTACATTTAAGCTATGCACATCCTTCCATATACTTCAAATCATCTCTAGATTACTTGTATCTAATTCAATGTAAATGCTATGGAAATAGTTGTTGTACTATATTGTTTAGAGAATGTTAACAAGAAAAAAAGTCTGTACATATTCAATACGGGTACAGCTTTTCCCCCCAAATATTTTCTGCGAGTGGTTAAATCACGGATGTGGAACCCACAGACACAGGGGGCCTACTATGTATCACTACTACTGCTGCTTGAACTGTCAACATGACTGGCACAGGACATGAGATTCTTTTACAGGGACTGTGGCCACCACTGCCTTGGAAATGGGATCTTGTTGCAGTTGTCACTGACTCTAGAAATATTTCTCTGAGACTTTACTTCCTTGTGTCAATGGCCCTCTATTGAAAATAGGGGGTGTGTCCTATGAATGATTAGTAGAGGCCACGTCATGTGCATATGCTTACTTTTAAGAGAAGCGAGGAAGAGAAGTGTCAGGCATTTTTCCAGTTTCTCTATTGGGAGAAGGTCCCCAGATATATGACAGGAGTTCAGATAGTTGGCAGCCAAGAAGAATGAAAAGATATCTAATGTATTTTGTGAATCTAATGTTGGTAAAATTAGAACTTTCAAGCCATGTAAAAGAAATCTTTGAATAATTTGACTCAGTATATCTAATTGTGTCAACAGAAAACCAGACAGAAAAATTAGGCAGAGAGAAGACTGCTTTTTTTAAGCTTTCTAAGATATATGTTTTGATTTGACTTTACTTTCTAGTATTCACTCTCTTACAACTGCTCATTTTTCTATATCATCTATCCAGGCTCTTCACTGAAAAAAAAAATGAAAAGAGAAAAGAAGAAAAATACTGAACTGTTTGTTCACAAGTAAAAATATTTATTTCCCTCTCATTAAAGATAATTTGTTTGTTCACAAAGTTTCTTTTTAATTTTTACATACACATTGTTTACTATTTGCTAATAAAATGTATCAATAATTTAGTTTATAAAAGAAATCAAATTGATATTGATGCATACTTATGCCTTAAAAATTAGATAAGCACTTTTTTTTTTTCTTTTTCTTCTAGCAATGAAGACAGTGCAGATTGGTGTTTGGGCAACTCTCAGCTATTATCATCATAGCAATATTGACAAGTTCTCATTTGTCATTACCATGTTACCTTCAGCCACATTCATGGTCTCTGCTCCTGCCTCATTTGTTCTCTTTAAAAACTTATGGATAGTCAACTGGCTTTTGAAATGGAGAGAAATAGAGCTGATAAACTCTGGCAGATAATTACATTCTTGCCTTCACCAGAGAGTCTAGCTGCCACCATGATAAAGTGTTCTAGGAAAGAGAAAGGCAAAAATGTCCTTTTCAGCATTATATATTAACAGTTGCCAAATTTGGAAGAAAAAAAGATATTAAGTATACTTTTGGGCGAAAAATTCAGTATAAATTCCACCACTCAACTGAAATCTTAGCTCATGATGGAGTTACCCATTTGTGCAACGAATTCTGGCCTTGACTTTCCCGTTGTAACCTAGCCACATTGAAATATATGGCAAAGCCTGGGTAGGCTTAGGCAATAGAGAGCTGGGGTTCAGATTCATGCCTTGGAAACATGCCCTCTCAGCTGTGGGGAAAGAAGACCTCATCTCCAGGTTATTGTTGCCTTGTGAATGTTTTAGGCCTAATTTAAATTGGGAAGTTTTCTTTCTTTGTAAATCTGAAGGTAAAAACAAGAGAATATTCTTTCCCTCTGACTGAGTGAAAACTCAGGAAATACAAACTCCAGAAAAAGGACTGTCACAAAGAAATCCCTTATTACTGCCTCGAGCATCCCTAGATAATGGGGAAAAAGGAGAGCTCATCCCTCGCCTAGAAAATAGCTAAGAGTTATAAATCTTAACACTCCAGGAAAGGGAGGGGGAATGACTCAAGTATTACGATACAAATGCTAATGATAACAATACAAATAGCTAACATAGCTTGAACGTGTACCATATGCCAGACATTGTTTTAAGGGCTTTATATTGATAAATTTTTTAATCCTCAAAATAACTCTAGGTAATACTTCCTGACTTAACAGGTAAGAAAGATGGGCACATCTTTAATCAAATTGCTAAGTGACACAGCAACTGAGAGTGAAAGGCAGAATTTATACTCAAGGACTTTACCTAGACCCCACCACGTGAGTCCTTGAGGAGTCCCAGGTCCTTCTTATGCTTCAGGGGAGGGCAACAGGTTTGTTAGGTTCCTGGTCTGACTGCATGTTCTGCTCTGCCAGAGTGGTTGCTGGAAGCAGTCGTAGCTCTTAAAATCAGCCTGGCTTTTGCAGAGGAGGCCACGTGTGCAAATCAGACACACATTTTCTCAATTGACATCACTAAACACCAACCACCGCCTTTTATTTCACTACAGCATTTGCACCAATGTTGAGACTCCAGCACTGTTTTAGTCAGGGTAAGTCATTGCAGCTGCTATAAAAAGCTTTGTTTGGGGGGAGTTTTCTTTGCTGTAAAAATCTCAGTGGCCTAATATGATGAAATCTTCTTGCCCTTGTTCCTGTCTGATACAGGTTGTCAAGGGGGCCCTGCCCCCATCAATTCATTCGGGAACCTAGTTTACTTCCATTTTCAACACAAGGCTTTTTATTAACATCTAGCAGGTAGATGAAAAAAGAGAGATAGAGGATCTCAAGAGAGGCTGTTAGAGACCAGGCACATGGCTTCTTCCAACATTTCATTAGTCAGAATGTTAAGAGGTTAGGAAATGTGGAAAAAAGGACAATCATGGTGAATTTGTGAGCACTGGCCTTCACTGCTAAAAAATAAACCAAAAACAAAAACCAACACAAAAATCAACTAATTTTATGCACTGTATTTATGTGAGAGGCTTCAAATAATTTAGGACATCAAACGTCAAAGGGACAAAGTATTATTTCTTTGGTGCCTGGGGAGGAAAGGGTAAAGTTCTCCTTCCAAAGTAGCATAACCCACTGCAATCCACTCCTATCCTCTGGGTAACGCTGAGATCAGCTTGTAAACCTGGCTCTTGGCTCACCTTTGACTTCCTCTTCAAGCTCTGGTGTCAATCCCTTAAATTCTGTCAGTGAAGTGATCCCACCACAGCTTTCTCCACCACTAAGGCATTCATGTTCATACTGGAGACTGTATTTCTTTGTTTCATTGATGTTATCTTAACAAAATGTATTGCTATTCGCTACTCAGATTTTTAAAATTTTATTTATTAAAAATAAAATTGAGTTTTTCAGATACATTTAGCACTAACTCTGTAAAATATAGAAGCATGAAAATATAAAATACTCTGAAATCATTATTTTCAATATTTGTGCTGAGTAATATCAACTATCTCCAAACCATCAGAAAAATGCTCTGAAGTTAGGAAACTACGAGCTTGTCAGGAGAGCAAAATGACTTACAATGGATGGCTCACTTCATTAAAGCATTTAGCATTTCTTATTGTGTTTGCTTTGGAAGCAATCCACCTTGCTTTCGTGATAAAAGAAACACATAACTGATCACCAATGATTAGTCAAGTATCCAGGTTAAAAGTTTAGACTCTGGAGACAGACTGTTGGATTTTATTAACTGTGTATCTTTGGGCAAGTTCCTCAACCTCTTCATGCCTCAGTCTTCTCAACCATAAAATGAAGATGATAATAGCATCTATCCCATTAGAGTTGATTAAAAAAGAGTAAATACATTTAATCCTCATAACAACTTTATGAGATAGCTACTATTGCTTTGTATTGATACATGTAAAAATGTGTAGAGTAGTGCTTGGCACATATTAAGTAATCAATGCATATCAACCATGATCATCATTAGCATCATCAATATGATTTTTGTCACCCTCCCAATCAAAAAATAATTTTTGCAGTTTTCAGAAAAAAACTATTTATTTTTGTTTCTAAATAGTTGAATACTATAACTGTGGACTGTGGTCCCTAAAGAAAGGGTAGAATGAGGATTAGCCATCAATACATCCAATGGTCAAGTCAATGGGCTTATGTAGTCATTCTCAATTAGTGATTAAGGCTAGACATGGTGACTCACAACTATAATCCCAGCACTTCGGTAGGCCTAGGCAGGAGGATCACTTGAGGCCTGGAGTTTGAGACCAGCCTGGTCAACATTGTAAGACCCATGGCTCTACAGAAACCTTTTTTTTTTTTTTTTTTTTTAGACGGAGTCTCGCTCTGTCGTCCAGGCTGGAGTGCAGTGGCCGGATCTCAGCTCACTGCAAGCTCCGCCTCCCGGGTTCACGCCATTCTCCTGCCTCAGCCTCCCGAGTAGCTGGGACTACAGGAGCCCACCACCTCGCCCGGCTAGTTTTTTGTATTTTTTTTTTTAGTAGAGACGGGGTTTCACTGTGTTAGCCAGGATGGTCTACGATCTCCTGACCTCGTGATCAGCCCGTCTCGGCCTCTCAAAGTGCTGGGATTACAGGCTTGAGCCACCGTGCCCGGCCACAGAAACCTTTTGAAAACTAGCCAGGTGTGGTATACTGTGCCTGTAGCCCCAGCTACTTTGGAGGATGAGGTGGGAGGTTTGCTTGAGCCCAGGAGTTCAAGGCTATAGTGAGATCAGTGAGACAGGATCAGGCCACTGCAATCCAGTCTGGACAACAGAGTGAGATCATGTCTCTAATAAATAAATGAATAAATAAATAAATATTGATTGATTCATAAATTCATTTAATGAATGTTTATTACATGTCTACTATGTGCCAATATTGTAGCTCTGCTACTTTCTAGTGTGTGTACTAGAGCAATTTTCTTTACCTCTCTGAGCTTGGCTTTCTGCATGTGAGAAATAGAAATAACAATATCTACTTCCATCATTGTTGTGAAGAGTATATTCAACAAGAAGTTTTGTAAAGTAGTGGCACAGTGCCTGGGGCACAGAATGATCTCTCAGTAAATAAATTATCCTCTCAAAAATTAATATGAAAAGGCTTTTGCTCTGAAACAGGGTTCTTTCTTGCAGTTTTTCAAACTGTAGATCTTGTTTGATTGGTAAGTGGTGAATCCATTTTTAAATAATTTTTAAAAGAAAATCAACATTTTAAAACAACATTTCTAAAAAAGAAACAGTACAGTATAATAAAATAAAGAAAGAGTTTTAAATAGAATAATGCAGATAAGAGTGCATCATATGCACTAAAACTTTAGTTTCATTTACATAAATACCTACATGTATATGGGTATGGGTTGTATGTAAACCATCTTTCTTACTAAGGGCTTCAGTCAAAAAAGTCTGGAAGCTTTTTAATAGTATATGAAGAGTGCTATTTTGGTACCTTAAGTGCCAAGAAATAAGAACACTGTTTGTGTTTGTTATGATGTGGCAGAAATAGCACACATAAAATTTTAAATAAATCAATGCTAAACTTGCTTGGTGGTTTGGTAGAAGGGGTTAAAACTATTGTCTAAAAATAAGATATCAAGATTATTGATAAATTGCACTTTTCTCTGCTACTTCTGCTCACTGCCATCCTACCAAATCAAAAAGTTATTTGTAATTTATATGGATATACTCGGGAGGCTGAGGCACGAGAGTGGCGTGAACCCGGGAGGCGGAGCTTGCAGTGAGCTGAGATCCGGCCACTGCTCCCCAGCCTGGGCGACAGAGCGAGACTCCGTCTCAAAAAAATAAATAAATAAATAAATACAAATATATGGATATACTATAACTTTGAAACATTCTGCATTAAACCTGCTTCCTCATAGGTGAGGTGAAATCCAATAGTCCTCTGTTATTTCTATTATATGTACTGACACAGACTAAAGGGAAGAGAGCTGTCACTAGTCATCTGAAAAACTCAGTGAATAATTGCCATCTTCTCAGGAGAGTCCCTTGCTCTAAAAGCCTTCAACTCCAGATCATTTGCCGTTAGAGTTTCTTGGGCACATAGGCCTCCTGTCTCTTCTTCCAAATTAAGGACACTCAACAGAGTTGCCCCACTGGGCACTAATGAATTCTCTGAGACTAATCTACACAGTAATGAGAACTGGAATCTGTCACTCACTCTCCCAGGAGCTAACAGTTCACACACTGCTACATCATCCTATTAAAATAACTTATTAGCTATGTTGCTTGTCTGCTACTATTCATCATGAAGGTGTGAGCAAAGAGACATGTATTTGAACAACTGATGAAATTTAATTTATATTGTTCTCCATTTTGTTTTTATGGCTGAATGTGTACATGCTATAAGTAAACGTAAGCATTTTATACAGGTCATAGGTACCTTAAGGAAGTAGCAACAAAATTACTACTTTTCACCAATTAGATGAAACAAAAAAAGGTGAAGTAAGAATCTATATCTCAGTCAAAATATGTGAGGAAGCATGTATACCCCACACCTTGCATTTTTTGTCTACCAGGAAATATTTTTGCTTTCACAAGAGGCTTTCATTATAGGTGTAACATATTATGCCATGAAACCATTGACAAATCATTCTGGGAGCTATATTGGAGAAGATAAATTTATATGGAATAATCAGGAGTTGGGTGTAACTTTTATCACAAATCTACCAAATTATGCAAACATTTCTTTGCTGTTTATTTTTGTCAGTATAATATGTCAGTAAGAGCATGGGCTTTGACCTTATGTGGAGGTTAAGTCCTGGCCCTCTTGTTTGATAGTTGTGTGATCTTAGGGGAAATTATTTAGCTTTTTATCTTCATTTATTTCATTTGTAGAAAAATAGGAATAAAATAATACCTATCCCATACTTGAGGTTGTAGTGTGGATTAAATGTGCTTCAACAGTGCTTGTCTCGTGGTTAAGTCCTCAATAATACCCATTAATGTTAGTACAGTTACCATCATAATCCAGTTCTCCTCCACCAGAGAAAATAATCAACAAAAAATCGTTTTGCATTTTAAAAAATTTTTGTTTGCTTTTGATCGAGCTATTTGAAAACTGCAACTAAATAGTGCAGCTCAAAAAATATTAGAAAGCAACATTAAGACTTATGAAGCCACCCTGCGGCCTCATTCTCAACCACCTTCACTGAGGAGGAGCATTTCTTACATGCAGTGCTGTAGCTCTACCCGTCAATAGCTTTACAATTTTGAACAAGTTTCTTTAACTCTCCAAGTTTCATGTTTTTCATCTTTGAAAAAGGAGAGATAATACTTTCTTTCTTGTGGTGTTATGAAAATGAAATCAAATGAAATAAACTTTGTAAAACATCTTTCAGCGTGCCTAGCATGCGTAAGTACTCAACAACCTGCAATAGTTGTGATTGTTATTATTCATGATGCCACTGACCCACTGTCTGTAAGGCACAGCTCTAGATTATTTTCTGACAGTTGTTTAGGTGCAGACTGTACCCTCTCTACCCTTGCTGGGTCTCTGTTATGTCCTCAGAGGCCCACAGTCCCCAGAGGGCTGCCTGGAACTGGACTGATTATAGAATAGAACTTTTCAAACTAGATCATGTCATACTTAAATAGAATTTATAACTTTGGCCTCATTAGCTCAACCTTCTAGCAAACTACACAAAGTAGCCTGTGCTGATGCCCTAGTTGTTTTATTCCTAGACCATTCATTAGTTAAGTACTGTTAAAACAATTTTTAAAATAACAGCCAAATTTATATTATTGGTAAATAATACTATTCACCAATTTTTATATAACAATTTTTAAAATAACAACTGAATTTATATTATTGGTGAATAACATAAACCACTCATAGCCTTTCAAATTTATTGGAATTTAAAGAATATACCAAAAATAACAATCACATAGGCATAGCTATTGTATAACAGGTAGAAGAGATTTCAGATTTTTTTTTTTTTTTTTTTTTTTTGAGACGGAGTCTCGCTCTGTCGCCCAGGCTGGAGTGCAGTGGCCAGATCTCAGCTCACTACAAGCTCCGCCTCCCGGGTTCACGCCATTCTCCTGCCTCAGCCTCCCGAGTAGCTGGGACTACAGGCCCTGCCACCTCGCCCGGCTAGTTTTTTGTATTTTTTAGTAGAGACGGGGTTTCACCGTGTTAGCCAGGATGGTCTGGATCTCCTGTCCTCGTGATCCGCCCGTCTCGGCCTCCCAAAGTGCTGGGATTACAGGCTTGAGCCACCGCGCCCGGCCTCAGATTTTTTTTAGAGTAAATAAATTCATGAACAACTAGCAATTAAAATCTCACCCAAATTCTATCTAAACAAACTTAAGAAAGAATTCTTTCTTACACTTTGAGCATTGGCATGAGTAGGTCCTGAGGAGTTTTATAGCCACATGAACCATACAAAATGAAGTGTTGGGTTTCCATTGTTTTGCATGAAATATATCTTTCCAGACATGTGTTCCCCACAAATCTTATCACAGCTCTCTAAAATGCAATGCATTTTGTTTTAAAGAAAATTATAAACAATCTTGAAAATGCATATAGAGAGATATCTTCACTTTTGCTTTTCTTGTCTATCCTGAAACATCCTCAATAGATGGTCCACTACTTTGAAGAAAAAGAAAAAATCATAATCAGAATATAACAATAGCAAATACTTCTATAGCGTTTCCACATGCTATCACATACTATATACTTTACATGTATTAAGTTATTTAATCCTCACAACAACCTTATGAGGTAGGTACTATTTTTATCTCCATTTTTTACATTGTGAGAAAGTGAGCCACAGAACAGTGACTTTCATTTACTGACAGCCACATAGGTAGAAATATATAGAACCAGAAATCAAACATGATGGTTCTTACCCTAAAATGTCATCTGGTCAAAATTGTTATGTGGCAAAAGCATTTGATATTTATTAACATTAAACATCAAATGTATATGGCCGGGCGCGGTGGCTCAAGCCTGTAATCCCAGCACTTTGGGAGGCC
>NW_012115488.1:1850500-1854897 GCF_000951035.1 Colobus angolensis palliatus
GAACCCGGGAGGCGGAGCTTGCAGTGAGCTGAGATCTGGCCACTGCACTCCAGCCTAGGCGACAGAGGGAGACTCCGTCTCAATAAAAAAAAAAAAAAAAATCAAATGTATAGAACATGATGATGTACATTCCTGTCTTAAAATACAATGCAGTCATGCATCACTTCATGACAGGGAAATTTTCTGAGAAATAAGTAGTTATGCAATTTCATTGTTGTATCATAGGGTACAGTTACACAAACCTAGATGGTAGAGCTTACTACACACTTAGACTAGATGGCATAACATATTGCTCCTAGGATACAAACCTATACAACATGCTACTCTACAGAATATTATAGGCAACTGTAATACAAATTAAGTATTTGTGCATCTACACCTATCTAAACATAGAAGAGATATACAGTAATACAGTATAAAAGATTAACAAAAGATACAGCTGTACAGGGCAATTACCATGCATGGAGCTAGCAGGACTGGAAGTTGCTGTGGTGGGTGAGTGGCGGGTAGATATCAAGGCCTAGGACATTACTGTGTGCTACATCAGACTTTATAAACACTACACACTTAGGCTATGCTAAAATTACTTAAAAATATTTTTCTTTCTTAAATAATAAATTAACATTAGTTACTATAACGTTTTTACTTTATGAACGTCTAAATTTTTAAATTTTTGACTCTTTAGTAACAACAACTTAAAATATAAATACATTGTACTGCTGTACAAAAATATTTTATTTTATATCCTTATTCTGTATTTTTCTATTACCTTTTTTTTACTTTTTAAATTGTTTTGATAAAAACTAAGACACACACACATTAGGCTAGGCCTACACAGGTTCTGGATAATCCATATTACCATCTTCCACCTCCACTTCTTGTCCCACTGGAAGGCCTTCAGGAGCAGTAATAGGGATGAAGCTATCATCTGCTATGATAACAATGTCTTCTTCTGGAATACCTCTTCAAGGACATGCCTGAGGCTATTTTAGTTACCTTTTTTTTATAAGTAGAAGAAGTAGACTTCAAAATAATAGGTATAGTATAGTAAATACATAAACCAGTGACATAGTCACTTGTTATCATTATCAAATATTATGTACTGTACAAAATTGTCATGTCCTGTATTTGTATTTGACTGGCAGTGCAATAGGTTTGTTTATACCAGCATCAGGACAAATATGTGAGTAATGTGTTACACTATGATGTTACAAAGGCTACAACATCACTAGATGATAGGAACTTTTGAGTTCCATTATTATCTCATTAGACTACCATTGTATATGCAGTCTGTCCTTGACCAAAAGGTTGTTATGGTGCATGACTGTACTGGTATATAATTCCTAAGGGAAAAAATTCCTTCTTTCATATGGCTGAGTTATCTTAAACTACGCTATGTTTCTTTCCTGCTTGTGTGGTCTTGGATAATTTATATGTCTAGCTTAGATAAAACAAGTAAGAGAAAATATTTTTAAAAATTGCATTATAAATATCTGACTCAAAATTGAATGGGTTATTGGCCTTTGAAGGTGGACCAATGACTAAATGAAGCTCAGGGAAAACAATATCTATAGCTATTCTGGAAAAAAGCTGGTTATAGGGATAAACCTGTTAGAGTTAACCCCCTAACATGCAGGATGCATGTGGTTTGAGAGGTGACCCTAATTCCAGCAGGTAATTTAACACACATCTATCACAATGTAGGATCTTTCATATATATTGTTCATAAGTACCTTCACAAGTTCAAGTTGATTTGACTAAATCAATTGTGATCATTCCATTTTCCCTGTCACTATTGTTTGGGAACTAATACTTAAGTCCATCAGAACTCAACGTTTTTCTGGCTGTCATTTGCTCAGGAATGTGTGACCTAAGTTGGCCCAAACAGAAACCAATAGAGAAACTTATCTCATGGTTGAAAGGACTTACTTTTGCTCCCATTGGAGAAAGAGCTTTGGGATGAAGTTATCTCTGTAAACAACAGAGGAAAGAGGGACTTTCTTGAGCTGCTCAATCAATAAGTCCTGGGAGCCACACCACCTTTCACTTTCTTTTGAGGGAAAAATACATCTTATCATAGTTTACATTTGTTTTGGTCTGCCTTTCTGTTAATTTGCAATCCAAACACAGCTAGGAAACTTGTCTTCACAGTTCAAAACCTGCAATATAGAGCTGAAAAACACAACATGAGAACTTCACAATGCAGCCGCAAGTATCAACAACTGAATAGACCAAGCAGAGGAAAGCATTTCAGAGCTTGAAATCTATCTTGCTGAAATAAGACAGGCAGACAAGATTAGAGGAAAAAATAATAAAAGGAATGAACAAAACCTCTGAGAACTATGGGATAATGTAAAAAGACTGAATCTATGGCTAGTTGGGGTACATGAAAGAGACAGGGAGAATGGAGCCAAGTTGGAAAACATACTTGAAGATATCATCCAGGAGAACTTCCCCAACCTAACAAGACAGGCCAACATTCAAATTCAGAAAATCCAGAGAACCCCAGTAAGATACTCCTTGAGAAGATCAACCTCAAGACCCATAATTGTCGGATTCTCCAAGGTTGAAATGAAGGAAAAAAATATTAAGGGCAGCCAGAGAGAAAGGCCGAGTCACCTACAAAGGAAAGCCCATCAGACTAACAGTGGACTTCTCAGCAGAAACCCTACAAGCAAGAAGAGATTGGGAGCCAATATTAAACATTCTTAAAGAAAAGAATTTCCAACCCAGAATTTCATATCTAGCCTAACTAAGCTTCATAAGCAAAGGAGAAATAAAGTCCTTTTCAGACAAGCAAATACTGAGTGAATTTGTCACTACCAGACCTGCCTTGCAAGAGCTCCTGAAGGAAGCACTAAATATGGAAAGGAAAAACTGTTACCAGACACTGCAAAAACACACTGAAGTAGAAAGACCAATGACACTATGAAGCAACTATATCAAGTATGTAAAATTAACCTTAAATGTAAATGGGCTAAATGTCCAAATTAAAAGACACAAAATGGCAAGTTGAATAGAGTCAAGATTCATTGGTGTGCTGTATTCAAGAGACCCATCTCATGTGCAAAGACACACTTAGGTTCAAAATAAGAGTATGGAGGAAAATTTACCAAGCAAATGGAAAGCAGAAAAAATCAGAGGTTGCAATCCTAGTTTCTGACAAAACAGACATTGAAACAATTAAGATAAAAAAAAAAAAAAAAGAAAACAGAGAAGGGCATTACATACTGGTAAAGGGATCCATTCAACAAGAAGAGCTAACTATCCTGAGTATATATGCACCCAATAAAGGAGTACCCAGATTCATAAAACAAGTTCTTAGAGACCTACAAAGAGACTTAGACTCCCACACAATAATAGTGGGGGATTTTAACACCCCACTGTCAATATTAGACAGATCATTGAGACAGTAAATTGAGATATTCAGGATTTAAACTCAGCTCTGGATCAAGTGGACCTGATAGCTATCTACAGGACTTTCCACCCCAAAACAACAGAATATACATTCCTCTTAGTGCCACATTGCACTTACTCTAAACTTGATTGCATAATTGGAAGGAAATCACTCCTCAGCAAATGCAAAGGAACTGAAATCATAACAGTCTCTCAGACGACAGCGCAATCAAATTAGAACTTGAAATTAAGAAACTCACTCAAAACCACACAACTACATGGAAATTGAACAACTTGCTCCTGTATGACTCTTGGGTAACTAATGAAATTAAGGCAGAAATCAAGAGATTCTTTGAAACCAATGAGAACAAAGAGACAATGTACCAGAATCTCTGGGATACAGCTAAAGAAGTATTAAGAGAGAAATTTATAGCACTAAGTACCCACATCAAAAAGCTAGAAAGATCTCAAATTGACACCCTAACATGACAGCTAAAAGTACGAGAGAACCAAGGGCAAACAAGCCCCAAAGCTAGCAGAAGACAAAAAGTAACCAAGATCAGAGTGAAACTGAAGGAAACTAAAACACAAAAAAAACCTTTAAAAAATTCAAGGAATCTAGGAGTTTTTTTTTGAAAAAATTAATAAAATAGATATAACTACTAACTAAAATAGATATACTACTAATAAAGAAGAAAAGAGAGAATCAAATAGACAAAATAAAATAGGTAAAGGGGATATCATCACTGACCCCACAGAAATACAACCATCAGAGAATACTGTAAGCACCTCAGTGTAAATTAACTAGAAAATCTAGAAGAAATGGATAAATTCCTGGACACATACACCCTCCCAAGACTGAACCAAGACAAAGTTCAATCCTTGAATAGACCAATAACAAATTCTGAAGTTGAGGCAATAATAAAGAACCTACTGCCGGGCACGGTGGCTCAAGCCTGTAATCCCAGCACTTTGGGAGGCCGAGACGGGCGGATCACGAG
>NW_012115488.1:1855414-1860872 GCF_000951035.1 Colobus angolensis palliatus
TGGCAAACTGAATCCAGCAGCACATCAAAAATCTTATCCACCAGAATCAAGTTGGCTTCTTTCCCAGGATGCAAGGCTGGTTCAACATCCACAAATCAATGAACACAATCCATCACATAAACAGAACCAAAGACAAAAACCACATGATTATCTCAGTAGACAGGAAATGTCTTAAATAAAATTCAACATCCCTTCATGTTAAAAACTCTCAATAAACTCGGTATTGATGGAACATACCTCAAAACAATAAGAGTCATTTATGACAAACCCACAACCAATATCACAGCGAATGAGCAAAAGCTGGAAGCATTCCCTTTGAAAACAGCCACAAGACAAAAATACCCTCTCTCACCACCGCTATTCAAAATAGTACTGAAAGTTCTGGCTAGGGCAATTAAGCAAGAGAAAGAAATAAAGGGTATTCAAATAAGAAGAGAGGAAGTCAAACATCTGTTTGCAGATGACATGATCCTATATCTAGAAAACCCCATCATCTTGGCCCAAAGCTTTCTTAAGCTGATAAGTAACTTCAGCAAAGTCTTAGGATACAAAAACCGATGTGCAAAAATCACAAGTATTCCTATCCAGACCTAATTCAGACCTATGAACTGACCCAGAAAAACATCCACATTTATTAAGCACATAATTTAATGCGTGTCTATCACAATGTGATAATGTAACACACATTTATCACAATGTGATATCTTTCATATTTTTTGTTCATAGGTATGTTCACAACAAGTTCAGGGACAGTGCAAAAAAAACAATGCGCAAAAAAAAAAACAATAGACAAGCAGAGGGCCAAATTGTTAATGAACTCCCATTCACAATTGCTACAAAGAAATTTAAAAACCTAGGAATACTGTTAACAGTGAAGTGAAGGACCTCTTCAAGGAGAACTGCAAATCACTGCTCAAGGAAATAAGAGAGGACACAAACAAATGGAAAAGCATGCCATGCTCACAGATAGAAAGAATCAATATTGTGAAAATGACCGTACTGCCCAAAGTAATTTATAGATTCAATGCTATTCCCATTTAATTACTATTGACATTCTTCACAGAATTAGATAAAATTACTTTAAAATTCATATGGAACCAAAAAAGAGCTTGTATCACCAAGACAATCCTAAGCAAAAAGAACAAAGCTGGAGGCATCATGCTACTTGACTTCAGACTGTACTACAAGCCTACAGTAACCAAAACAGCATGGTATGAGTACAAAAACAGACACATAGACCAATGTGTCTTACAGATCTCAGAAATAAGACTGCACATCTACAATCATCTGATCTTTGACAAACCTGACAAAAAAAGCAATGGGGAGAGGATTCTCTATTCAGTAGTGGTGCTGAGAGAACTGGCTAGCCATATACAGAAAATTGAAACATGACTCATTCTTTGCACCTTATACAGCAATTAACTCAAGATGGATTAAAGACTTATATGCAGAACCGAAAACTATAAAAACCCTAGAAGAAAACCTAGGCAATACCATTCAGGACATAGCAACTGGCAAAGATTTTATGATGAAAAGGTCAAAAGCAATTGCAACAGAAGCAAAAATTGACAAATGGGATCTAACTAAACTAAAGAGCTTCTGCACAGCAAAAGAAACTATAATCAGAGTGAACAGAAAACCTACAATACGGGAAAAAAATTTTCCAATCTATCTGTCTAATATCCAAAATCTACTAGGAACTTAAACAAATTTTAAGAAAAAAACAAACAACACCATTAAAAAGTGGGCAAAGGACGCTTCTCAAAATAAGACAATTATGCAGCCAAGAAACATATGAAAAAAAGCTCAACATCACTGATAGATAGAGAAATGCAAATCAAAACCACAATGAGATACCATCTCATGCCAATCAGAATGGTGATTATTGAAAAGTCAAGAAACAACACATACTTGTGAGGCTGTGGAGAAATAGGAATGCTTTTACACTGTTGGTGGGAATGTAAATTAGTTTTAACTATTGTGGAAGACAGTATGGCAATCCTTCCAAGACCTAGAATCTGAAATACAAATGACCCAGCAATCCCATTACTGGATATATACCCAAAGGAATATAAATTATTCTATTATAAAGATACACACATGTGCATGTTCGTTGCAGCACTATTCACAATAGCAAAGACATGGAATCAACCCAAATGCCCATTTTATTCAACCCAAAGGCTGAATAAAGAAAATGCAATACATATACACCATAGAATACTCTACAGCCATAAAAAGGAATGAGATCATGTCCTCTGCAAGGACATGGATGGAGCTGGAAGCCATTATCCTTAGCAAACCAACACAGGAACAGAAAACCAAACACTGCATGTTCTCACTTATAATTGGGAGCTGAACAATGAGAACACATGGACACAGGGAGGGGAACAACACACACTGGGGCCTGTCAGGTGGGGGCCAGGGTGGGGAAGGGGGAGCATCAAGATAAATAGCTAATGCATGCGGGGCTTAATACCCAGGTGATGGGGTGATAAGTGCAGCAAACCACCATGTCACAGGTTTACCTATGTAACAAACCTGTGCGTACTGCACATGTATCCTGGAACTTAAAATAAAATTAAATTAAAAAAATAAATACAAACACCTGCCATATAGCCCTCCTGCTTTTAAACGAATAATTAGAATCTGTGCATTCTGAATCAGTGATAATTTAATTCAGACCTATGAACTGACCCAGAAAAGCATCCACATCTATTAAGCACATAATTTAATGCATGTCTATCACAATGTGATCATGTAACACACGTCTATCACAATGTGATATCTTTCATACTTATTGTTCATAGGTATGTTCACAACAAGTTCAGGGACAGGGATATCATTATCCACATGTTTGAAGTTAAATATTTCCTGAAGTCACACTGCTACTTGTTGAAAAATTCCCATTTGAACTCCAGTCTTTGAGATCCAGTGTCTCTGGCAGTTTGATGTAGATGATTCAGGGCAGGTAGCATAGGAATGCATGAAGAACTCTACACCATTTCAGTTGGAGACCATTTCTATTCATGGGGTAGACTATTACTAGCTTATATATTATACTCTATCACTTTTTCCTGCTTGTTTTATCTTGTGGGAAAACACCAAAATCATCATATATGTAATATTCTTTAATTCTATGTAAGTTGAAATACAAATATCTGTTCTGACATAGCTAAGATTTACATTTCTCAAGTTTCTTTCTAGTTAAATAATAATATTATATATGCCTATATATGTATGTATGTGTGTTTCTGGAATTTGTATGAAACATTAATTTAGCTTCCATTCCATTTCTTTTATTGTCACACAATTCTTGGATTTAGTGTTTTACAACATTCTAATGCAGTCCTAAATGAAAAACATTTGTTTTTCTAGGGCTGCATGCTGAATTAGGATTGGATAACAAAGCAAGTAGAGATGACTATCACATATGAGGGTGAAGCAATCCAAAGTAACAGATGACAAGGTCTCTATGGAACTTTGTTGCTTTGAAAAACCTCACGTTCTTCAGAGAGTGCTACTGCAGATTTTCTCAATTCTTACAAAACAATTGGTCTGGAAAGGTAAAAATTCGAGAGTCACCAAAAAATCTTTCCTCTGCCTTTCCCATCCAGTGCTTCCTACTGAGTATGTGTCTTTTGAAGCCAAGATAACTTGCTCTGTTGCAGTTTCAGAAAATAGTGTGAAATTAATTTTTATCATCACCAAGAACTGGAGTCCAAGCCCAAGCCTCCCACACAAATCTCTCCAACACGGAGTTGTTGTAAACCCAGAACTGGGTCATCGTAAGTCCCAACAAATGCAAGCACTTTGGGAAGCAGGGAAAGTTTAGACTTTGACCAATCATGCCAGCAATGACTTAACTTCAAGGAGCTCAGTACCAAGAAAGAGACAAGCAAGGCTGCCCAAAGTGTATTCTGCTGAATAGCAACACCAATGAATATTCATAGGTATTATGTTTAAAAGCAGTCCGTGGACACAGTGTGTAAAGTTGCCTATATTTATTTATCTAAGGAACCTCTTTTGTGTGTGTGAGGACGGCATGTTAACAGACCAATGCTCTATAGAACACACCTTGGGAAATACTGGGCTATAGCATGAGAAGCCCCATTTGAAATAAGTTATCCACAGGAAATAAAGAGGGTACAAGGGAGAACATTTGTTGCTTTGTATCCATTTTTGTTTGGAAGTATTGTTTTGAACGATTGTTTAAATTGAAATAATAATAACATTTTTGCATAGGATGTAACATTACCTTTTCCAGAACAGTTTCATCTTCATTTCTTCTTTTCACTGCCAAGGAACCCTGTGATGGTACTTCAGATAGCTGTATTCATTTTACAGTTGACAAAACTGATACATAGAAAAGATGAATGCCTTTTACACTCAGGATAGGCTAAGTCAGGGGATCAGAAAACTAGGCCACACAGGCCAAATCTGGTCTGCAGCCTGTTTTGTACAGTCTGGAAACTAAGGGTGTGTGTGTGTGTGTGTGTGTGTGTGTGTGTGTGTGTGTGTGTGTATACACAAACATACAGTAATAAACCTTTAAAGAGGAAGAAAAAAGAAAAGAATATTTGACAGAGACCATATGTGGCCCGCGAAGCCTGAAGTATTTACTGTCTGGCCTTTTACAGAAAAATTTCGCCAGTGCCAGGACTAGGTTATACGGTTATGCTGTGGTAACAAACAATACTCATATCTCAGTGATTGTGTCCAACAATATATATTTATTGCTGATGCCACATGCCTAAGTCAAGGTGTCAGGAGTCTCTGCTTATCCGGATCACTCAGGAACCTGAGCTGCAAGAAACTTCATGTCATTGTGTGCTCCGTGGTCATCTCTGCAATAAGAAGGAGATGTGATGAGCTGCGTACTGGCTCTCAGAATTTCCACCTGGGTGTGAAACGCTCCACTTCTGCTCATAGTTCACTGGCCATCCAAGTCACATGGCCTCATCTAACTTCAAAGGGGTGGAGAAATACAACCCTACCTTATACCGGGAAGAATGAAATCCAAAAATATTTGGTGAACAACAGTATTAATATTGGATATATGTGAATGTGAGTGTGTGAGAGGGATATAGAGAGAGTGTGTGTGTATGTGTGTGTCTGTAGAAAGCTAGTTCAGCAAGTGAGGATCCATAGCCTCTGAAAGCTTTATTGATTTTCTTCATACATATGTATAAGATATAGATATATAGTGATATGGTTTGACTCTGCATCCCCACTCAAATCTCATCTCTAATTGTAATCTCCACAAAGTTCCTCCTTTGCTCCTCTCTCTCTTGCTGCCATGTGAAGAAGGTGCTTGCTTCTCCTTTGCCTTCCACCAAGATTCTACATTTCCTGAGGCCTCCCAGGCCATGTGGAACTGTGAGTCAATTACCCCTCTTTCCTTTTTAAATGACCGAGTCTCAGATATTTCTTTTTTTTTTTTTTTATTATACTTTAAGTT
>NW_012115488.1:1866537-1878595 GCF_000951035.1 Colobus angolensis palliatus
TGGTCGGGCCGCAACAGCTGACCAGCACCGCTTGTCCGGCACTCACTAGTGAGATGACCCCAGTACCTCAGTTCAAAATGCAGAAATCACCCGTCTTCTGTGTCCTTCGCGCTGGGAGTTGGAGACTGCAGCTGTTCCTATTCGGCCATCTTGCTCCGCCCCCCCTCAGATATTTCTTTATAGTAGTGGGAAAATGGATTAATACATATAAGAACCTCTATTATATATGAATATGTAGATTTCTCTATTTTTACATATTGAATTCTTATAAATATATCTACTATTCTATGTTGAATTCACATATATATACAGTAGAGATCTCTCCATAGCTATATATTTATCTATAGATACATATTATACATATATTGGATAATATAAAATTCAATATATAATATATAATCTGTAGAATAGGATTTCCATATATATAGTAGAGATCTATCTATCTATCTCTGTGTGTATAGAGAGAGGGAAAAATGAATCAATCAGGTTTCATGGGACATGGATGTCGGGTTTCAGGTGTGTGTGTGTGCATGTGGGCATACTCTACATTATGCTGTTGATCACATAGAGAGCACACATGAGAGAGAGGTGTATGTGTGTACATAATCAAGACTCCATTATGTACAAGTTACAAAATGAACATGAAAAAATAAATTTAAAGGTTCTTTTGATATGTAGCTTTCTAGTGTCAAAGGGATTAACGTTTCTTGGCTTACAACAGTGTACTTTGTCTTATGTTAACATGTTCCCTGCAAAGCTGTTTAAAAATTAAATAATATAATTTTTACTTTAAAGTTCACAACTTTGGGGAGCTCTTTTCCGAAAGAGAGGAAAACAAAGAAGGAAGAAAGTTCTAGTAATGTGAATAATCAGCTTCTAGTTACATCTTTGAAAGCTGGAGCCTGTGTGGAATAAAAATGCTTAAAATAAAGGTCTCTCAATATTTTAAGCAGCAAGAAAATACTTGGAGAATTAAAAGACAATATCTATAAGCATTAGAAGAAAACCTACAGATGATTCTAGTCTACCTTCCTTATTTTATCGATGAAGATGGTGAAATTAGTAATGACAAATTCAAAGTGCAAGGTTCTTATACATTTTTTAGTTTTTGGATTCTCTCTTGACCATATACTTCTTCTCTTAGATTAAACCTTTTTTTTTGTCTATGTAAAAGCACTGTATCATTTTCAAATCATGGTCAATAGATTTTGAATGATTTCATGTTGAAAATTGTTGCTCTGTATGACAAAGGGAAGCCTGCTTCCTCTATCCTAAGAACAGTCTACTTGGTTTTTAAAAGGCATTGTGAATGTACAGCATCCTTACTGCAAGGCTGCATGCACAAGGCTGAGCTGTCTCTGAAAGAATTCCATACCTGACAGGATGCTGGCTACACCTTTCTTGGCTCAGAGACAAAGAAAGGAAATTGTGGAAGGTAAGTAATTGAAGAAATCATTTTCTTCCTCTTCATGTATGCTTCTTTTCTTGGATCTGGGATTATTGGTGGGTTTATTTTTCATCTCTTTCCATCTTTGACACTTTCTTTTTACTTAGGAGATGACAAATGAGAGACACATAAATTATGAGGATTTTTTTTTTTAAACCCTGCAATTGACCATTCCGTTGGTGCATGCTTTGTCACTTGCAAGATTCACAAATAACACAATTCCTGGTTTTGGGGGGCACCCCAAAAAGAACAATTTCTTTTCAGAATAATAAATCACAGTATTTAAAGGGAAGAGATCTTGTGAAAAAGCTATGAGTCAAAGAGTCCAAGCCTGGCTTCCATCTGTGTTTGGGGAACAGTTAACAGCAATGTGTGGGAAGTCAAACAAAAATGGAGAGCTGAGATTTTCTTTGCTTTTTAAAACAAGGATGTTTGTTTAAGGAAAGTATGTGTGGGGGAAGGAAGGGGGAGCGCTGTGGCTCCTGTGAGAGAAAGGGGACGTGGGGAGACACATGCCAGCAGTTCAAAGGATTTTTGTGCACGCAGGATAGTAAATAAATTGAAGAGTAAATTTTTATAAAAAATATTTGCCCAGCCAAAGAAGGAAGTCGCTGAAATTGTAAGGTTGCTGCTGAGTAGTTAAATCCTCAGGTAGGGCGTGGCTTGTCACCGTTACTCCTATCCATCTCAGTTGGCTTCTCTGGGCCTTTCCAGCTTTTCTCTGACAGGCTCCATATTTCCATTCAGCTTCTGGAATTGACCTGTATCACTAAGAAAAGTGATTAAGCTGCTTTAAAAAGCCTCTAATTTCCATCTTGCAAAAGAAAAATATAAATGCAAAGATGGTGCCATAGCTACTAGCTCAGTTTCAAGGCATCTGGGTGTCAGACATCAGAATATAAATCAGGGAAGGCATTTACCAGATAGTGTGTATTGTGATGAATAAAACACAGAGGAAATGGGGACTTCATAAAAATAAGAAGTACAAATATCCAGTCATGAAAGGTACATATTTGTTAAAGATTATGTCTGTTGAAATGATGAATTGGAAGAATCATTTTATATGACTTTACTGGCTCACGAACATAAACGACTTTATTGGCTCATGAATATAAACAATTTAAAATATGACAAATATATTCTTTAAAAGGAGTCAGCTATCTCTTTAGGTTTTCATTATCTTTCAAAGAGAAACAAATTTAAGAATCTTAGCTTTTCACCAACGAAATTACAGTCTATCTTATTCTCTATGAAGTTATGAAAAAGGTAAAGAAACTTTAAAAGATCTTATCCCCACATATGCAAACCTTTCTTATTTGTGCAAATTCAAGTTAATATATGGATGTAAAAGCATAGTTCATATTTGTAGTGAAATTGAACTTATTTCGAAGAAAATATCTCCACATATAGAGTATCAATCAAGTTCAGAAAATAAAAAGTCTTCAAGCTTTACATATTGCAAGCTTGAGATATTGTGGGATCATATTTAATCACTGATGGGTTAATGTTCTAAGCAAACTGTAATTAAAAATAAATAGGTCCCTAAGCTACCTAATCCTCAAGTGTGCCAAATGAGGCAAACATTTCACTTCTGTAAAAACAAACTTCTAATTCTAATCTAAAGCATTAGTTGAGCCTCCCATCAAGGAATTTTGTGATGTTTGTTCATTTAGCTAAGATACTTTTTTCAGACTTATGAATATTTATGAACCACAGGGTTCAATCCAGTATTATAAGAAGTAAGAGGTAGTGTCTTCTAGACGTAAAGGATGCTTATAATTCTACTGCGTCTCCAGATACTCACGGGCATCTTGTCACGCTTGAATGAGCCATTCAAAATAAAGCTGCCATCTGATCGAAGTACCTGAAGTGTAAAAATGTGAGAAGAATTTAATGAAGCATAAATTGTCATTTAGTTGAAGATACAGACCCCTTTACTGTAGCACAATTAAATAAAACATAATGGAGGCTTCTATTCATCAATCCCAATCGTCTTCTGTTTTGCAGACAGGAAAACTACAATATCAATTAATGTCTTTATTGTGGACTGTGGTGCACGGAGAGTAAATGTATTCTCTCCCTCTCTCTTTTCCTCATCCCTCCCCCAACCAGGCACACATTTTGTGTGTGTTTATAATTAAGAATTTGTCATGTATAAGACACTGTGTTCAATGCTAGTGGGAAATCTAAGATTAATCAAAATGGCCCCACTATCTACAGAAAGCAGTAGCCTTTATCAAATACCAACAGGCTTTTTTTTTCAACAAAAACTTTACTATGCAGCTCTCTAGGCTAAGACTGTGAAAGGCCCAGGCATTGAAATTTGGAGCAGATATAGTAGTTCAATGGAAAAAACAAAAAACAAAAAACATCAAGCTATTTTGGGGATAATGAACGTTCTCCTGATTGTGAACTATGTTGAATTTCTCAGGCGTACGGGTGAGTCTATGGGGTAGCTATGGGCCTGAAAGTGAGTGGTTTAATAACTGAGGGTAGAGGAAGCAGAGGGCTGTGGGAAGATTAACAAGAGTCAAGTATACCCACTCTCCACTTATAATTCTGCAGGAACCAAGAAGTTTAGGAAATGAGAATGACAACTGGCTGAGAGAACATCAAGGTCCGGGAATGGAAATGGCAGCTGGCTGAGAGATCAATCAGGTTCAGAAAATGAGATTAGCAACTAAGAGATCTAAAAATCTACCAATAGCATACTAAACTATTTACTCATGCATTCGTTATTTTAGAAAATATTTTTTGAGCACCTATGTATGTAAAGTGCTTTGCAGGCCAGTCGCTAGGTATATAACAGTGAACACAGTTTATACATTTTGTGCCTTTTTGTAGTTTATGATCTAGTGGTGAATGGTTGGATGTTTATGCCATGAGGCTGTGTCACCTACCAGTTTTCCTCATTGTACTCTATGGGATCCAATTCAGCATCACTCATTACATTTAGTTGTTATGTCTCTTTAGACTTATTTAATCTAGAACAGCTCTTCATTGCATATTGGATTAATAGAAGCCTGGCCATAGTTTGTTTTTATTTCTTCTTGCTACTATATGCTTTTTTCCCCCAACTTCTTCTATCTCCATACTTTAGATATTTATCTTGCTAATATTTACCTAGTCTGAATGTTTGCTCTAAACTCCAGTCCTACAAATATAATTGCTTGCTTGACGCTGCACTTAGATTGTGCAAAGGCACTTCCTACTCAAAATATCCAAAATCAAAGTCATGATCTTCCACTAAGGACTCATCCTGATAGAGTGTTTCCCATCTCAGCAAATGGCATCACTATCTAATCAATTATGCAAGCTGAAATTCTAAAAGGAATTCTTGATATTTCCTTCTTCCTCATGCCCTCTTAAGTCAAATTTGTAATTAAGTTCTGTCAATTATACTTTTGAAATATTTCAAATGATAATTTCTCTCATTCTTCACTTACAACATTTTGGTACAAGACACTATTACCTGCCAACAAGCCTACTTGGAAAAATCTAGTTGGTCTTCCTGCATCCACTCTCACCCCTTCCAGACTTCTCCCATATTGCAAATAGGGTAGATTTTTTAAATGTTATTTTGATCAAGTCACCATTCAACCCCACCCCAAATTCACTCTATCAAATCCCATTGCTCTGAGAATGAAGATCAGAATCACTTAGCTCACATAAAGCTACACAGTCAGAATTTTTCAGGTCTCCACACCATCTCAAACCACTAGCCGGCTCCCTCTCCCTCTGCCTTCCAACTGCATTAGCCTTTTAAAGTTCCTAAAGCAACTCCTGGCCCATTCAGCCTTTGTATATGCTGTTCATGTCATCTGGACCAAACCTCTTCCACTAACTTAGTTAAACCCTGATATGGTTTCCCTGCATCCCCACCCAAATCTCATCTTGAATTCTGGCTCCTATAATTCCCACGTGGTGTGGGAGGGATCTAGTGGGAGATAATTGAATCATGAGGGCAATTTCCCCCATACTGTCCTTGTGGTAGTGAATAAGTCTTACGAGATCTGATGGGTTTACAAGGGGAAACCCCCTTCACTTGGTTCACATTCTCTCTTGTCTGCCACCATGTAAGATGTGCCTTTTGCTTTCTGCCATAATTGTGAGGCCTCCCCAGCCATGTGGAACTGTTAGTTCATTAAACATCTTTTTCTTTATAAATTACCCAATCTCAGATATGTCTTTATTAGCAGCATGATAACAGACTAATACAAACCCCATTCATTTTTCGGATCTCAGATTCAGGGAACCCTTTCCTGACTACCTCAGAGTAGGTCAGGTTGTTCTGTTATATGCCTTTGTAAGCTGATATGGTTTAGATTTGTGTCACTGACCAAATCTCATGTCAAATTGCAATCGCCAATGTTGGAGGAAGGTCCTGCTGGGAGGTGATTGGATCATGGGGGCGGATTTCCCCCTAGCTGTTCTTGTGATAATGAGTGCGTGTTCATGAGATCTGGTTTTTTAAAAGCGCATAACACCTTCCCCTTCACTTTCTTCCTCCTGTTCTGGCAATGTAGGATTCGCCTGCCTCTCCTTTGCCTTCCGCCATGATTGTAAGTTTCCTGAGGCCTCCACAGCCATGCTTCCTGAACAGCCTGCAAAACTGTAAGCCAATTAAACTTCTAGTCTTTAAAATTTACCCAGTCTCAGGTAGTTTTTTATAGCAATTCAGGAATAGACTAATACATAGGCAGAACACTTATCTCTACGTGTAATTTTAAATTATTTATTGTGATTATTAGAATAATATCTATTTTCCCCAGAAGAGTGTAACACCACAAGGGCAAGGACTGTTTGATTTTGCTCACTTGCCTGTCCCAGCAGTACAGCACCTAGCACAGCACCTAACATGTAGTAGGTAGTCTATAAATATTTGTTGAATAATTGAGTAACATAGCTGTAAAGGTGTGCTGTACAGTTCAGTGGAATAAACAGTGGAATGGACATGAGCTAAGACAATCCATTAGGGCTAAACTTCTGCCTTAAGAAAAGCAATGTGGGCCAGGCGCGGTGGCTCAAGCCTGTAATCCCAGCACTTTGGGAGGCCGAGACGGGTGGATCATGACGTCAGGAGTTCAAGACCATCCTGGCTAACACGGTGAAACCCCGTCTCTACTAAAAATACAAAAAACTAGCCGGGCGAGGTGGCGGGCGCCTGTAGTCCCAGCTACTCAGGAGGCTGAGGCAGGAGAATGGCGTAAACCCAGGAGGCGGAGCTTGCACTGAGCTGAGATCCGGCCACTGCACTCCAGCCTGGGTGACAGAGCGAAACTCCGTCTCAGAAAAAAAAAAAAAAAAAAAAAGAAAAGCAATGTGCCTTTAGAACTTTTGGGTCTCCAAACCTGAAATACTTATTAGGGCATCCCATCATAAACCAAAAACCATTGCTTTTACTCATGAGTATTGAGTGGTTTTAATCATTCTTGGAAATATTTCCTGAACTGTGCTGAGCGTATTATTGATTTGAATTTCTCAGGGGGAAAAATCCTTTTTTCTTGGTATTGACATAAATTTATAAACCCAATTTTTAAAAGATTAACAATGATGAATGAAGCAAGGATGATATTTCTATACCTATAATTTTTCTAAATAAGTCAATGGCTCTCTATTCCCTCAGTCTCAGTCCTGACCATCTCTGCATAAGCAAAACAGCCTGATGACATTAACTTCCACAGATTCTCTCAACACAACATCCATCAAGCATATGACTAAATTCAATTACCATCTACTTTCAGCCAACCTATATTTTTTCTTTGATTTGTGCAGATCTTCAGTCAAAATGTAGCTAAGGTTATTTTGCTATAATAAAGCTTAGTTATCAAAAGATTAGGCTAGGATCAAGACGTGCTGAGAAGAGAGGAAAATTATTGCAAGCTATTTAAAAATTTTCAGGCCACTGATTTTATTTGGAGACACTATTTATCCTAATAACATGTAGAAATGAATAACTTTAATGCACCTCAAGAAGCATACACAGTGGTGTTAAAATCAGTCTTGGTGAATCAGATTATTTTTTAAGTTTACGAACTGTGTTTGCTATTTTGAATAATACTACAGTAAACTTTTACAAGTGATATGCCTGGAGGGTGGAGTTAGGAGGAACTTTCTGGCTGGTTGTGGTGGCTCATGCCTGTAATCTCAGCACTCTGGAAGGCCGAGGCAGGCAGATCACTTGAGGTCAAAAGTTCAAGACCAGCCTGGGCAAAATCCCATCTCTCCAAAAAAAAAAAAACTCTCAAAATCTATTTATCTGAGATTTTTGTAATTTTGTTTAATTTGATTTTTAATAATAAACATGTAATACTTTTGAATTTAGCAAAAAGTAATACAAATTTTTTAAAAGAACCCATTTGGTGAATTATTTCTCAAAACTCAAAGTTTAACTTCTGCTTCCACTTACAATTTTGTAAACCATGAGTTTGACCCTCCTAATGAACAATGAGAACAGTCCAGTTAAGTGACAAACTTTGGTATTAAAACTAATCAGAGTACCACAAGATATTAAAATAAAAGGAAGTAAACTTAAATCCAGAAAATGATTAGCCATTCCCAAGAAAGAAGATATTCGCAGCTACTTTCATCTCTGATGGAACAGTGAAAGGAGAAGTTGCCATAGAAGGGAGTGACATAAAACCAGCCAAACTCAAAAAACGGTAGCAGTTGCCTGTGAGCTTACATGATGGATTAAAATCCCAAGGAGTTCCAGACTCAGAGAAAGTCTCCACCTATCCACTAACTCTTTACCAAGGGGTTCACCTCTTGTTGGGGAATAGAATGCTGAAGGCTGCAGTCAGGGCAGGGGAATGAAGACAAGTCCTGAGGATCTCCAGGCCTTCTTTGAAAGAAGTGTAGCATCTGCTGAAGGCTGAGAATAGGGCAGGAGAGTAAAATCTCTTCCAGGCTCTCAAGGCCCTCATTGAATGCATTATCTAAGACCTCCAAAGATGGGCCAGAAATTTGCTGGGATAAAAAGGTCAATAATTGCACTAGAAAGCAAAGAGATGTTCCCAGAAATTAAAAAAGCTGGTAGTCACAGGCTGTAAAGGTGTCTCCACATTCAGAAAGCTGGTCGCCTGGCTATAGAGCACAAAGAGATCTTTGGAGTTTTATGAATACTCAGATCTCAAGTCCTGCTGGAGGAAACGTCCTGATTCCAACATCAAATTATTTGAATCCAGTGGTGAACTAAATAACTAAAGCTTTAATGAAGCCCAGACACAGCTAATCTATAGATTAGATTGACTTAGGCCCTCATATTAGTGGCATGACAGAAGTAGGATGTGCCTTATTCTGGGGGTAAATATTACTTAGGCTTCACTGTTGGCTTACACACAATGTTGAGTACACAATACAAAAATTTAAGTCATGCCAAGTGGTAAGAAAATTTGACTCATAGTTAAGAGGAAAACTGGTCAACAGAATTAGATACAGAGAGGGTCAAGAATAAAATATATCAGATCAGGACTTTAATAGTGCTGTGATAAACACACTAAAGAGTCTAGTGGAAAAGACAGAAAACAATGTTTTATTTAGTTTTGGCTATTTTTTTCTATTGTATCATATAAATAATGGACAACACAAGACTCGCTACTTTTGCTTAATGTCATTGTTCTGTGATGTATTCACGTTGCTGCACACAACTATAATTTGTTTTTCAGTGATGTATAGCATACCATTGTATGACTACACCATAATTAATTTAACCATTCAATTGTCAGCATACATTTGGGTTTCTAAATTTTTACTCTTACAAAGACTTCATGATGCACAATCTTGTGTAAGTCTCCAGTATGCATACTCAAGTGTTTCTCTATACAGTATACTATGAGTGGAATTTTAGCAGATGGTACATTTTTTTCCCTATAGTAGTTGTATAAGCGGGGCATGAGTTCCTATGCCTTTATATCCTCACCAACACCAGATGTCAAACTTTTTTATTTTTGTCAAGTGATGGATATTAGTTGGAATCTCATAGTGGTTTTAAGCTTCAGTTCTCTTATTTCTCATAGCATTGAGAATCTTTTCATATACTCATGGTCTATTTCTGTTTTCTGCGAGAAACTTGACTTTTTTCTTATGAATTCATAGTAATTATTCATTTATCCTGCAAACAAATCATCTGTCAGTTATATATGTTGCAAATCTGTTCTATTTCTTCATATATTACCGAATCCACAATACATTGCTGTTATTTTACTATAAACATTTAATTGTTTTTTTAAATGTTAAAAATGAGGAGATGTCTTGTATATTCACTGTTTCTGACAGTCCTCATTCCTTTATGTAGATCCAAATTTTAATTTAATACCGTTTTCTTTCTGTCTGAAGAACTTTCTTTAACATATTTGATGGTGTATATCTACTGATAATAAATTGCCTGCCAACACTAATTTGTCTGAAAAAAGTCTTTTTCTAACCTTCCCTTTTGAAATTTATTTTCACTGGGTAAAAATTCTATGTTGATAGTTGTTTCCTTCACAAATTTAGTGTTATACCTGCATTGTTTACTGGCTTGCATAATTCCTGACATGAAATCTGCCGTTATTCTTATTTTGTACCTCTGTTGGTAACGATTTCTTTTCCCCAGAACTTTAGAAATGTACCAGGATCTTATTGATTCTGTGGCTTCTCATGATAAATCTGTGGTCATTTGAATTGTTTTTCCTCTGTGTATAAAGTATCATTTAAGAATATTTTTCTATTCCCTCTTCTCCCTTCCTTCTGGGATTATAATTCCATGTAGATTAGACCTATTGATCCTGTCCTACAGCTCAGTAGACCCTATTATTTTTATTCTCTCCCCACCCCTGACAGTCTGTCCTATCTGGTATTTTGTCTCATGAATTCTAACTTCCTAGGCTTCCTGAAACTCTGATCTCTACCTCCTCAACTCAGTGAAACTTATATGTTTTGTAAGTCTCCCCCCTCCCCGATGGCCTGTAAACTGCCTCCAGGAATAAGTTCACTCTTCTGTGAACTCTGTGATTATTTTGACTAATGTCTTGACATCATTGTTTTAGATATTTTGTGACATTTTCTAATTGTTTAGGATAAAAAAAGATGTATCTGGTTCTTGTTACTCCACCAGAGCCAGAAGCAAAAGTCTACTATCATCTTCTTACAAGGAAAACTAAATCATCGAACTTCTGGGGAGGGAGTAGTTGCTAAATGCAGAGAATGATTATAGTTTTTGGTCTTCAGCAGTGCTTGGATGGAACCTGGAGCTTGCTTCTAATCCATCACTCAGTCCATGCCCCAACTTCACCACCACATTCTATGATCAAATCACCCCAAGGGCTCCATCATTCCAACACCATGCAGCGGCCACCTCTTCTCGGTTACCTGATATGGTGATCTTTTTGCAGGTGCCCCAAAACCACCATCAGGACTACAGAACCAAAAAGGTGGCGGAACTTTCCACAGGATATTATCAAAGCTAATCCTCGTGGGGTGGGGGAGGGGGAGGGATAGCATTAGGAGATATACTGAATGTAAATGATGAGTTAATGGGTGCAGCACACCAACATGGCACATGTATACATATGTAACAAACCCGCGCATTGTGCACATGTACCCTAGAACTTAAAATATAATAATAAATAAATAAATAAATAAATAAGCTGATCTTGATAGTGGGAGAGCAAGCTGATTGTAATAATGGAATCTGTATAATACCTAGAAAATGTATAAATCTTGTTCTTATTGGAACTGTAAAAACTAGCCACTGACAAAACTGACTCCCATAATTTTTACTTCCTTGAGACACATTTCCTAAATAAGCAGGTAAAATACATTTTTAAAATAGATGCTCATGTAGTAAACTTGTGCAAAAGAGGGGTTCTATAATCTGGCATTGGAGTTTCTTTGACAAGCACACCTGGGAAACAGTGACAATGAGAGTGAAGCCTCAGGTTGGTTTCCCCATAGCCATGAGGATAGCTTCCCATGCTGAAGGATGACGTACTTTCATATCTGTGTGATCTTCATACTCTCCACAGGGGCATACCAAAATATCCACCTCTGCTTTCTTCCTACATTTGCACTGTTCCAATCAATGAATTAATTTGGTACCAAAAATAAAAGATACTAAATTATCTATTAAAAATGTTTAACAGGCCAGGCATGGTGTCTCACGCCTATAATCCCAGTACTTTGGGAGGCTGAGGCGGGTGGATCACCTGAGGTCAGGAGTTGGAGACCAGCCTGACCAATATGGTGAAACCCCATCTCTACTAAAAATACAAAATTAGTCAGCTGTGGTGGCACATGCCTGTAATCCCAGCTACCTGAAAGGCTGAGGCAGGAGAATTGCTTGAACCTGGAAGGTGGGGGTTGCAGTGAGCCGAGATCACGCCATTGCACTCCAGCCTGGGCAATGAAGTGAGACTCTGTCTCAAATAGATAAATAAATACAGTTAAACAAATTAGTAGTGGAGGTTAGCAACTTTTACATAGTAGTTGGCTATTGAGAGAGGAATATTTGATCTATGTATTTTGACTTTCAGCCTGAGTTTTTTCTTTTAACTCAGTAAGAGTTTCATGACAGTAAAATACTTGAGATGTCAGTTTTAAGGCTAGGTTTTCTCTTTAGTATTTTAAATA
>NW_012115488.1:1878715-1907849 GCF_000951035.1 Colobus angolensis palliatus
TCTCCTGCCTCAGCCTCCTGAGTAGCTGGGATTACAGGCACCTGCCACCACGCCCAGCTAATTTTTGTATTTTCAGTAGAGACAGGGGTTTCACCATGTTGACCAGGCTGGTCTTGAACTCCTGACCTCGTGATCTGCCTGCCTTGGCCTCCCAAAGTGCTGGGATTACAGGTGTGAGTCATTGTGCCTGGCCCAGTACAAATGATTTTTATTGAGTACAGCTTCTTTGCTTTTCTTATTTAATTTTTCCAGGCTTAAATTGGTTATCATGAATGTTTAATCTTCCAAATTCACTTGCACAATGATAATCTTGCTTTCTAAGGATTATCAGATGAGCATAAAGCTTTTGAGCCAAATAATAGTTCATTCTTAGAAATAGGAAGCAAAACGTTGCCAAGATTAAAACAAGCCCAAGCACCGAGGTTCAAGGTCAGTTTGAAACAGAAACCACAAATTTTGATTGGATCTCAACTTGACAGCATAAGACTCACATGAATTGTTTTTAGTATTGTATAGCAGAGATATGCATACACAGTCTAACAAAAGGAGACACGGAGACCAGTTCAAAATAGCAGAATGTTCAGAAAAGAATTAAACACTCAGGTCTGTTTTAGTGAACATGGGTCTGGAGCCCCTGAGTCTATGTCCTGTCACTAACATACCTGGAGAAAGTTAGCAGGAGGACAAACGCTGTCAGAGAAGTCAACTAAATGTTCTGAGGTAAATGAACGGCACACACACATGTATGACAAGTACACATTCTTCCTCAGACAGATAGTCCAAAACTAAATTATGAAAGCTCGAAAGACAGAGTTTAAAAATGAAAAGAAGTCAGTTTTGAAATTCTCATTTTCTTACTTTACATGATGTCGTTAACTAGGCCAAAAATCCCCTTCCCTGGGTATCAGAAGTCTAGAAAAGGCAAAAAGATATTTATAAAATGCTTAAAAGTCACTAAAAAGGCAGTGTTAATGTACGCTAAAACATTTTATTTTTATTTTATTTATTTATTTTTTTTGAGACAGAGTCTCGCTCTGTTGCCCAGGCTGGAGTGCAGCGGCGCGATCTCTGCTCACTGCAAACTCTGCCTCCGAGGTTCAGGCTATTCTCCTGCCTCAGTCTCCCAACTAGTTGGGACTACAGGTGCCTGCAACCACTCCTGGCTAATTTTTTGTATTTTTAGTAGAGACGGGGTTTCACCATGTTAGCCAGGACGGTCTCGATCTCCTGACCTCGTGATTCGCCCTCCTTGGCCTCCCAAAGTGCTGGGATTACAGGTGTGAGCCACTGTGCCTGGCCAACATTTTACTTTTAAAGTGCTACTATAAAATGTTACTATTCTATAGTTGAAAACTGGTTTCTCATTGTCAGTGGATCTCACGGAATACCACTATTGAGTTTGCTAGCACTTCACTATGTTTCTTTTCTTTTCCTTTTTCTTTTCTTTTATTTCTTGTTTTTGGAGACAGGGTCTCTGTCTGTCACTCACATGGAAGTGCAGTTGTGCAAACACTGCTTGCTACAGCCTCCACCTCACAGGCTCAAGTGATCCCCCACTTCAGCCTCTTCAGTAGCTGGAACCACAGATGTGAGCCACCACGCCAGGCTAATTTTTGTAGCTTTTGTAGACAGGGTCCTACTATATTGCCCAGGCTAATCTCGAACTCCTGGGCTCAAGCAATTCTCCCAGTTTGGCCTCACAAAGTGCTGGGATTACAGGTGTGAGGCATCATGCCCAGCCTACTGTGTTTCTAGGAGAGCCTAGCAAATTCAAAAACACAGACCATAACATTTTTTAAAACTCTTTAAAAGACTCTGAAACATAATACACATGGAAGAAGTATAAAACATAGACAGTAAATTATCATGAAACAAAATACCATGGAACGATAACATGGATGAAGAAATAGAATAATGTCAGCAACCCACAAACCCTTCCCAAGGTTCATGACATATTGAGTTGTTCATGAAAAATAGCTCATAATGGTTTTGAAGAATAAAAAGAACATTGTAAATCATATCTTCAAAAATTAGTATCCCATATAAGTAGCATATACCAGACTCACTGGAACAGTCTTGGTAAATTAAAACCCACAATAAGCCAAGATTTCTATGTCGTTTGAGGCAACATTTCCAGATATGAGCTAGAGATCATGAAAATCGTCAGCATCTGACTCAACGTGGCCCTAGTCATGCCTTGCTTCATGATGATATTACACTGCTACGCTCTGAGACCCACCCAGGGGCTTTGCTTTGTGGTCTGAAAAGCCAGTTCCCTGTCTGAGAAAACAGGCAAATACTCCGATCTGGAAGCAAAATTTGTGAACTCATCTCCTCTCCCAAACATTCATTGGGCCTTGTCTCACCTTTCTCAGAGCCTACCTCTCCCTCCTCCTCACAGGATACATTCTGCCCTGGGCACCAGGAAGACATCATCATGGTCATTATTTAATGCACTATCTGTTTTATTATTGCCTGTTAGCTTTTTTTTTTTTTTTCTCCAATTATACTTGGAGGGTTGATTCTAGACAGGTTCTATTTCTGCATTCCCAGCAAGCAGCTTTGTGCCTAGAACTCACTGTGCATATAATGCACATTTATGGATGAAAGCTTTTACCGTGGATCAGGATGGCTCAGGTGACATGGAGTCTGGTCTGCCTGGAGGAAATTGATCCTTGTTCTAGCATCACCCAGTAAGTACTACAATCTTAGGCAAGTGAGAAGTTATGCCTAGTTCTCAGTATTTTAATCTACGAAACAGGGATGACCGGTGAGGTGATCTCTAAGAGGACCATTCAGCTCCAAAATTCTTTTATACTGATAAATGCTCAGAATACTTGAGTATGAAATCTTCCAAAATGATGGCACCCAATTTTCACACTGAAAGGACAATCTTGATTGTCCTCACCACTATTCAAAACTGTGATTTTCAGATAAAAACAATTTTAAAACAAATGTATTTACCTTTCTCAAGACCACCCAAAACGCTTAGCAGATTGGTTTTTGAACAACAGGACAAATTCTGTCCTGTCCTGGAGATGAAACGCCACCTAGTGGATACATTCCTAGGCAGTTTCCCACCGGAACAAGAGGGCGCTTTGTTCTCTGTGGCTGGTGGCTTCTACTCAGTTTCTCCTTTCTCCACCTGACACGCCTATCTCAACCTTGTCATTGCTTTTGCTTTCTAAAAATTATAGGAATACTTATCTTGGTAAGAGAAACTGTGTGTATTGGAACCATGTTTGATTTAATTTTTACCTATTTGCTTTGCATTGCCAGCGTAGTTGGCGTTTTAAGAAAAAAGATAAAGTCCAGCATACTCAGCCTAAGTCTTCTTAGTCTCTTATCAATTTGGTTTGAAAACAATCCTTGAGCATTCGGAGACGCCTTGGCTAGACAGACAGAGAAAGGATGGTAGAGTTCACATGTCTCCTAAGCAGAACAGACTATAGCGCCCAAGCTTTTTTCCAGTTCCTCACCAAAGGATCTGCATTTTACAATTTTCCTTGTTTTAAAGAGAAACCATTGTAGACGACTAATCTAGAACTTTGGAGGAGTAAAGTTACTACAGTGTGAAGTGGAATCTTTGCCTGGATAATGTTTTCACTGAGCTTAAGGAAATTTAAGCGACAGCTACTTAAAATGAACAGGACAGGATTATACTAGTTATTTTTTTCTCTACCTAGCAGAAAAATATCCATAAGCTCTGCCTGTTGAGGTTCAAAGAAACTTAGAAAAAGGTGGTCTTGGTTAATTAATGAAACATCAAGAGGATTGCTACAAACCTCTAGCCCAGCTTCTGATGCCTCTAAGGTACGTTATCATTTTTGCAGCAGAAACTTACTCATTTAACCAGAGCTAATGATTCCTTCCAGCAGTCCCACGGCAGCCAGCTCTTCATATTGTAATTGCATCACTGAGGCTCTATATGTCTCCAGCCTTTCCTAGAAAAACCTTTTATTTTCTTTTCATTAGTTTTTTTTTTTTTTTTTTTTTTTGCTAAGTACCTCCAGCCAGCTCAGGATATTTTAATTTATATTTCCTACAACCATCAACCTATTGTAAAATTTCTTCACTTCTCTATAGACTTTTGTTTCTCTTTCTCTGACATCTCTTACTGTATCTCAAAAAAATGTGGAAGTTTTCTGAACCTAGAAATAATTATTTTATTAATCCTAATATATATTCAAATTAAAGTTGTCTCCCTGGCCCCATCTTCCTTTCTTCTTTCTTTCCATAAATAAATAAACACTTTCAAAAACAGTTCTAAGGTATTAATACAATCTCCCTGAGTTCCAGTGACACATTTCCCGGTGGCAATTCTGTGAAGCCTCAGTCCTAATGAAACCACTCAAAAGATTATGTCAAGATTTCTAAGTAATAGTCTTGTCTTTCTGCTCATGAACAGGTTTTATAGACTTGCTCTTCTTGCTCATACCATCTAGAAGAGGGTATATAGCTCAATTCAAATAGCCAAAAAGAAAAAAACAATCAGAGGAAACACGGAGAAATTATAACCCTATAGTTAGCTTTATTTATGCTTCTACCCACTCTCACTGAGGGAATATATACTGTCATCCAAAAGCCATTCCTGTTCCTCCAATACATTTCGTACTCAGAGTTCCTACAGAGATCATAGGCAAACATGAATTTCAAAGTCAATGTGCCAATAAATAAGCATGCAATAAATGTCTGTTCATATGTATTAGTTGTCTTAGGTGTTGAGTAGAAAATAGAAATAAAGATAAGGCACAATTCTTGGATTCTGAGAGATTACAATATAATTTGGCAAGATGAACATGTAAACATTCATGGGAAACAGATAAGCAGGCATATCATAAGCCAAATACAATTTTCCTATAGATATAATGGTAGAATTGAGGTTTGTGTTGTTGACCAGGGACTTGATGCTAAACCTTGTATAGAATTAATCACAAGTACAGTATAAATAGTATACTCACATTGTATAAATGTTTCTAACAGATATATCAAGAAGTCAAATAAAGAATCATGGTGTAGTTGGTTGGATGGTGCCCACCCTTCAAAAAAAAATCTGCCCATGTGTTAATGCCCAGAACCTGGGAATATGACCTTCTTTGGAAAAAAAAAAAAAAGTATCTTTGCAAATCTAATTGAGAATCTTAAGATGAGATCATCCTAGATGACCTGGGTGGACCCTAAATCCTGCGACGTGTCCTTATAAGAGACAGAAAACAAGACAAGACACAGAGAAGGCCATGTGAAAACAGAAGCAGAGATTCGAATTATGCAGCCACAAACCAAGAAGCCCCTGGAGCCACCTGAAGCTGAAAGAGCTTCTCTTAGAGCTTTTGGAGGGGGAGCAGCCCTACCAACACCTTGATTTCAGGCCTCTAGTTCATATCCAAGAGAGAATAAATTTTGTTGTTTAATTTGTTATGGCAGCCACAGGATACTAATACACATGGTATCTTAGTCTGTCCCTGCTGCTGTAACAAAATACCAGACTAAGTAATTAGGTAATTTTGAAAGCAAGAAATGTATTTCTCACAAATCTGGAGGCTGAAAGTCCAAGACGAAGGCACCTGTAGGTTCAGTGTTTGATCAGGGCTTGTTTCCACTTCTAAGATGGCACCTCGTTGCTATATCCACCGGTGGGAACGAACAGTGTCTTCACATGATGGAAAGGCAGAAGGACCTAACTAGTTCCCTTTAGCCCTTTTATAGGGTTGCTAATACTATTCATGAGGACAGAGCTCTCATGGCCTGATCACCTTCCAAGCACCCTACCTCTTAACCTTCAGGCTTAAGTTCCAACAAATAAATTTTAGAGGGACACATACATTCACACCGTAGTACGTGGTAGCCAATCATATAAAACCCTGTTGATGGTCTTCTTTTATTTACTGTAATTCTTGCCTTACCTTTACTGTAATGAATCAGAAATTAGAAGCACAGCCATATGGGATTAATAAAATTCAGTAGAGTTCCTATGGGGATTGTAATAACATTTTTGAAGAGATGCCTAGGGATGATGATAAAATTTAGAGACACATTCCCATGTTTATCCTTAAGTTCTGGGTAACAAGTAAAGGCATTAATGGGTAAACTTTGAGACCGGGCGTGGTGGCTCACACCTGTAATCCCAGCACTTTGGCAGGTGGAGGCAGGTGGAACACCTGAGGTCAGGAGTTCGAGACCAGCCTGATCAACATGGAGAAATCCCATTTCTACTAAAAATACAAAACTAGCCGGGCGTGGTGGTGCATGCCTGTAATCCCAGCAATTTGGAGGCTGAGGCAGGAGAATCGCTTGAACCCAGGAGGCGGAGGTTGCAGTGAGCCAAGATCCCCCATTGCACTCCAGCCTGGGCCACAAGAGTGAAACTCTGTTTCAAAAAAAAAAAAAAGAATAAACTTTGAGTCATCTGTTTCCTTCAAACCAAGGTCTGTCTGGCTTCTTAAGCAAAATATAATGTTAAAATTGTATTGTTTTTCTTATATGTAACACAATTGAGAAAACAAGACCTCAAATCTTTAAGATATCTAAATCAATTGTTTTGAGCACTTTGATCTACCACAATGTTAATTCATCATTTTGGAATCCTTAAAACTATGCTTGGATTTGATAACCACAGCCAAAGTCATACATTGTTAAATTTGATCCTGAATGAGCCTAATTAAAAGCATTTGTATTTTAGTTATAAGACTTACTCTTTATCAAATATCAATTGTTTGAAGTCATTATTTTTCCCTTTAATAGGGGAAAATTTGAGATGCAATTCTAAAATAATGAGATTAATTCCCAAACAATGCGAGGTGCAGAGTAGGCATGCGCTATATAAAGATGTCTTCAATGAATTAATTTATTCATCTAAGAGTTTGACTTTTTCATTTTTTCAAATAGAGTTTCACTCTTGTTGCCCAGGCTGAAGTACAATGGTGCGATCTTGGCTCACTGCAGCCTCCACCTGATGGGTTCAAGCAGCTCTCCTGCCTCAGCCTCCTGAGTAGCTGGGATTACAGGGCCACCACACCTGACTAATTTTTTGTATTTTTAGTAGAGACATGGTTTCACCATGTTAGCCAGGATGGTCTCGATCTCCTGACCTCGTGATCTACCCACCTCGGCCTCCCAAAGTGCTGAGATTACAGGCTTGAGCCGCCACACTCAGCTGAGTTTGACTTTTAGGCAACCTCTGATTAAGATGTACATACTTAAAATTTACCTGCTAGAGTCGAAGATCTCTATAGAAAGTCAGAGATGGCTGTAAAATAAAGCCCATCTTACTTTCTTATGCAGAAGAAACAGCTGCAAATTCCTGAAGGGGCTGGAAGAGTGAAGCTAACCTGAAATTAAATAAGAGAGAGGGTTAGGACTGGGGTACACTAGAAGGCACACACTGTCTTAAGAGAGTAGCTACTGCTGAGCTGTAGCCAATGGGTGCCATGCAGAAATTTGAGCCTAATGTTGCCACTTTTCTCATATTTTCAAGAAAAGCCAGAAATATAGACGAGAACATTTGCCATTTTAAAAGTTGGCAATGAGTTCACTGAAAAAGAAAACACTCTGTGTTGGCCAAATAAAACACATCTGCTGGCCAGATAGGCCTAGAGCCCTCCAGTCTGGGTCTCTATTTCTTACCATCTTCCACTTCTCTTTACTTCCCTTGGATATCTTTCTATTTCCTCTTTCTTTCTCTCCTTCCTTTCAATTTCTTGAACTGTTAATTGATTAGAAACCAGAATCTGGAAAAGAAGTTGTACAGGGCAGGAGCACTGGAGCACTGGATGGGTTCTGAATGCCAGAACAACGCTTCCCTGGAACAAGGCAGAAAGCAGCCCTGGGAAGCAAGAAAAAGGGCTGTGGATATCATAAATGCTGAAGTTTTGTCCATCATTTAGTGATTATATCTAATCACTTGAATGTTACTTAACCCCTTTGGTTCTTAGTTTCTCCATCTATAAAATGGGGATAATTGTGTCAATATCCCTTATACAGCTATTGTAAAACCAAATGAAACAATAGTTTTAAATGAACCTTATCAGTATAAAGGGCCATATGATTATTAATCAATATCAACATTATTAATAATGAAAGAATTATTTACATGCTGATGCTTGTTATTATTGTTTATAATTCGTAAGAAATGTGCATAACCAGAAGCTAAATACTCATAAATCAAACATGCCATAATGGATTATACAAGGCAGTATATTTAGTGTAACTTACGTGATAGAGACTAAAAGTGCTATAAAATGTCATAGGAAAAGAAGATTAATGACAACTAGAATAATAAAGAAAAAAGTCTTAGAGTGAGACAGACTTGGAAGGCTACAGAGGATATTCTTAATTTTATTGGGTGTTGAAGGTGTCAAAAAAATTTCACTTTGGAATTACATTTTCATGAATATATTCTATGTGGAGCACCACATGTATTTAGTTGTTGGTTTCACAACCTTCATTCATTCATTGATTCATTTAACTGATATTTAGTGACCACTTATATGTGCCAGGTATTTTGATAGCTGCTATGTATACACTGTCCATGCCCTCAAAGAGCTTACTATCAAGAAGTTAAGTTTGGGCAATCCTAGGTTAAACAAAATAAAACATTCTTGGGTAGAATTATTGTATACATGTATGTGTGTTCAACTGAGAGACTCTCTGGTCTTTTAGTATCCTTGAGTCTGGAAATATAAAGAAAATGGTATGTTATAGTTCTTTTAGATTAGTGATTGTACCCATTGTTTAAACTTAGAGATGCTGCACTGGAGAAGTTGTCTAGAGGTTGAAGAAAATCTATTGAGCATATCATTTGAAAACAGAAACATGAGACTGCTTAGAAATAAATATGTATACATAAAACCACTGTAACTAAATACAAATCCTTTTAAAATTGTTGAGTCATGTTGTTATTACATACTTTATTAATTGATAGAATGTCTATCATGAAGTTGTCCTTGATTTTTTTTGATTATTATGAAAAGTTTCCATAAGATTGCTGGTAATGTGATACCAAGGATTCTCCTGTCTCAACCTCCTGAGGAACTGGGACTACAGGCGCCCACCACCACGCTCACCTAATTTTTGTAATTTTAGTAGAGACAGGGTTTCACCATGTTGGCCTGGCTGGTCTTGAACTCTTGACCTCAAGTGATCTGCCCTCATCAGCCTCCCAAAGTGCTGGGACTACAGATGTGAGCCACCACACTCATCCCTGAAGAAAATATTTTAAATTGAAGGACAATAGAAAGTGTAAGCAGAGTATTCTCTTTAAATTTCTTTGAGATACTATTATGTTTGAAAGCAGAGGGCACAAATACAGTCATTTTTGTCTTTGGTTCTTTCCTATAACTGTAAGTTCTTTACTCTAACTATCTCCATATCAGTGATCCGCATTTCTAGTAATGTAACTAGCAGGTTTCTATTCCCACTTAATAGATGCTGGTAGTAACAATGATAATGGACAATACATGCATAAACACATAAAAACAGATCAACAAACCAAACCCAAACAATAACATGTAACAAATAAAGTTCTTTCCAGTTGAGCCTGAAGAGAGTAGAAGACTGGTAATCAAAGAAATGCTTATTAAAAGGAGAACAAACATTTATCACTTGACTGCTATAGACTAACAATTATACTCTGTGTAATATTTCAGAGGGCACAGTTAGGTGGTTGCCCTAATCAGTAAACTTCTGCAGGGAAATGTAAAATATACATACTTTGCCAGCTTGCTATGGAGATGTTCCTCACAGCTTTGGTTTTGGTGGATCTCACTGGAACTACCTAAGCAATCAATAGCACAGGACTGGATAAGTAAGTCATCGTACATCCAAACTGAAGCTTAATAAAAATGTTTAAACGTTTTCTGTGAAACTTGTGCTTTACACACACACACACACACACACACACACACAGATCTTTTCTAATTTTTCTAATTGAGTCTTTAAGATGCTAATGTATATTGAGTTTTCAAAACATAATTCATATTTAATGTTTATTGGATCAGAAAATTCTCTGTCCAAGACATAGTTGATAGAATTACTGCTGTAAAAAACTACTTTGGATTCTCTGCTTTCTACTGTATTTATTCCCTTTTTAATTCTATGTACCTCTGTTATGACTTTTACAAAGCTATAGTATCTTTAAGCTAAAAATGGGTCACAAAATATTATATATGATGTAGTTTTTTGTTATTTTATGCACTTTTATATGCATAAAGCATATAATTTATTTACATATTTTCATATATAAATTGATATTTATATTTACATATTTTCATATATGTATTACATATATACTTTTATATATACTGTGTATATAAATGTATGAAAATATGTAAGTAACAATTTCTAGGAAGCCAGGCATCAAATAATTTGTCACTGAAGAGTGACATCATTGATAATGTGTCTTTTCATTATTATATTATTTTCTTTTTGAAAAGTGTATGTACTGAAATGAGTTTCTCATTTATACTGTTTTTTAAATGATTGTTTTCAAAAGATTAGACATATAAAGATTAGAAAGTTGGAAGGTATGGGATTCCACCTAGGATATAGAGCAGGGCATCAGAGGAGAGCTATGAAAAACAAGGCAGCATTTAGGCAATTGCGGGACAATAGGAAATCAAGCATTTTTAGAGGAAGGTTTTGGACAGGGAAGCCATATCACCTGCGGAAAATTTATACATGATTCAAAGTGGTTCAGTTGTATTCACTGATGAGCTGGACTCAGCTTGTACCATCAGTATAGAGTAAATTGTGTACATCTCTTCCCAAATATGCATTCAGTGACATCACATTGGTAACTTGAAATTGGCCTGTTGGTAGTATTTAAACCACGGTAATTGGCAAACACACTAAATAGTCCCCCTTTATTCTTAAGGGATACGTTCCAAGACTCCTGGTAGATGCCTGAAACCGTGGATAGTTCCTAACCCTATATGTAGCTTGTTTTTTTGCTCTGATAACTAAGATGGCTACTAAGTGACTAACAGGCAGGTAGTATATGCAGTGTGCATATTCTGGGCAAAGGAATGATTCATGTCCCAGGTGGGCCAGCAAGAGATTTCATCATGCAACTCAGAATGACTGCAGCTTGAAACTTACAAATTGTTTCTTTCTGGCATTTTCCATTTAATACTTTCAGACTACAGCTGACCACAAGAAACTGAAACCACAGAAAGTGAAAATGTGGATAGTGGGGACTACAATAAATCAGGGATCCTTCACCTCCAATCTGGAGAGCAAATTGCTAAACAGTGTCAGAGCACTGGTTATATCCAACTTGTTCATTCACCCCAAAGTATTTCTTAATGTTATCCACCACATGCTTATCCCTCGTGGCAATTCACATCTGCTTACACTCTTTACAAACTTTAGGGGGAAAGCGATTAGGTTAATTTAATTTCAACTTGACAAAACAATCTTCAGAAGCAAAGTTTGGGGAAGCCCATCTGCTGTATGTAGAGGAGATACGTTTTCTCCATCTTGACTCCAGCCACCCAGCCAGCCAGCATTATAAATTGAGAAGAGTGAGAGATGGTAATCACCTTGTATTATTTCAACCTCAAGTGCCTAAGTGAGCTAGTAAGGTGTTTTCATTCACTTGGCTTTAGTTCCTGTTCTATGAATTGACATTTATTTTAAGATGCAAGTTATTTCTGTGGCCAGAGATACTTTTGTGTTAAAATTGATTTTTCAATAATGTATGACATAGCACTGATCTTGTATTTTTAAAAGACTTTGGCCTTTAACACTTGGGCTTTCTCTTCTTTCTCTCTCTTCACTTTTTACTATTGCTTTTGTGTTGCCTCACTTTAGGGCCTTTGGCATTGAGAAAGTTATATTTAAAGCTTTTTAAAAGTGGGTGCATTTATTTATAGGCCCTTTATGCACAGTAAAGGTATTTCACTTCGTCAGTCCCATCCCCAGTCTGAATCTGCATGAGAGGAATTTATTATAAATGAACACCTTGGACTGAAGGCCTCCTCTTTGCCTCCAGCCACTCACCACCTGGGATGGGCTCCCCCAGAGATTGCGTAACCTCTGGGAACCATTTCACTTCCCAAGAAGGTTGGCCACTTTCCATCCCCACTACCTCAGATGTATGCATGTCAATTGCTTCACCCAAAGGCTAGAATAATTTTCTCATCTGAATTGGCTTTTGTTTGAAGCAATATAAAGATGGAAGGATAACCCCAGGAAAACGGATACTAAAATGTACATTCATTTTTTATTATTTAAAAAAAAATTTTTAGAGATATGGTCTCACTCTGTCCCCTGGACTGGAGTGCTGTGGTGTGATCATGGTTCAGTGCCACCTCGAACTTCTGAACTCAAGAGATCTTCCCACCTCAACCTCCCAAGTAGCTGGGACTGCAGGTGCATGCCAACATGCATGGCTAATTTTTAATTTTTTAAAGCTATTTGTCAAGACAGGGTCTCTCTTTGTTGCTCAGGCTCGTTTCAAACTCCTGGGCTCAAGTGATATTCCCACCTCTACCTCCCAAAGTACTATGATACAGGCATGAGTTGCTGTGCCAGACCAAATATACATTAATTATAACACTCATAGCCACAAGCCCATTAGCTCTCCTCTGACTTCCTAGAAAATGACAGCCAACAGCTCAGATCAGAGTGTCTCAGGAGATGACTTTTTTGAGGGAGTTTTTGGAGGGCTACATGAGCTTGCAGTAATTCCCCAAAGCCAGGAAATATACTCTTAAGCAGATAAAGTGCTCTGTTGACACCAGATAAGCTGCAAAGCATAACAGGGTATCTGTTAATGATCCACCAGGGTGCTTAGGGCAAGCAGGTCCTTTACAGACCCTATTTAATGAGAGAGTTTCTTGACGAACCACATGAGACACAAAGTAAAATAAAATGAAAATTCCTTACAAGAATCTCTTGCAGCTCAGCTGCTATGTAACTGGGTTTCTAATAATGTACCTAAACTGAATCAACAACAACTTTCATGGATTATGTTCTTACAGTTTACTGAATTTAGCACTGAACAACTCTATATTCCACTGTCATTTCTGTTGCTAATGCAAATAATATAAAATCAACTAACTGGCCAGGGAAGAGTGATATATCCTCTTTCTTCTCTTTTACCCAAATTAGTAGATGAGAAATTGCATTTGCTTAAGTTCAACTTACTTCATAATAAAGATTCAATACCCAAATGCAACACAAAATAAATTGTAGACTATTCGGTGCCAACTGTAAACTGAAATATAAGGTCGCATGATATATGACTGAAAAGATGATCACACCTTTCTTGGTGTGCATAAAAAATTAAACTATTCACACCATAAGAATGAGGACATAATTCTGATCAAGATGAAATAAAAGGGCTTGGATCTGTCTTCCTGCAAGAAACAACCAAAATATTGGACAAAATATGTTAAACAATGGCTTTCACATAACTGGATGTCAAGTAAGAAATGTCACTGGATGACAGTGAGAGGTAGGAAATAAACAAGGTGATCTTTATCATTGTCCCAATTTACTGCCTAGAGAGAGTTTTCAGGCCTTGGTGCCAACTGTCTAGGTTGTGGAAGAACCAACTTTCATGCTCTGCTGTTAGTTCTGTAAAGAGCACAATGACTTTGGAAAAGTTTACCAGTTTCTTAAACATACACCTACCATAAGACCTGGTTATTGCACTCCTAGTTATTTATTCAAGAGAATGAAAGCATATGTCCATAGAAAGACATACACAAATGTTCATAGCATCTTTATTTGCAATGGCCAAAAAAAACTGGAAATAACCCAAATGTCCATGAATAAGTGAGTGGATAAACACACTGTGATATCATCTATGCAATGGAATACTACACCAATAAAAAGGAATGATCTGTTGATACAATAGCATGGATAAATCTTAGAGAAAGCAGCAAAACAGTATAGACTGATGGCATTTATATAAAATTCTAGAAAATGTACACTAATCTAAAGTGACAGAAGATCACTGGGTGCCTGAAGGTGGGGGTAGAGGTGCTGGAAGGGAGTGATTACAAAGGGACACAATGAATAGATAGATATGTTTATTATTTTTACTGTGGTTATGGTGTCATTAGTATATACATATGTCAATAGTTGTCAAAAATGTATACTTTTAATATGTGAAGTTTATTCTATGTCACTTAAAAATATTTTTTAGCTGGTAATGGTGGCTCACGCATGTAATCCCAGCAATTTGGGAGGCCGAGGTGGGTGGATCACCTGAGGTCAGGAATTTGAGACCAGCCTGGCAACATCGCAAAACCCCATCTCTACTACAAATACAAAAATGACCCAGGCATGGTGATGCACGCCTGTAATCCCAGCTACTCAGAGGTTGAGGCAAGAGAATTGCTTGAACCCGGAAGGCAGAGGTTGCAGTGAGCCAAGATCACACCACTGTGCTCCAGCCTGGGTGACAAAAGTGAAATTCTCTCTCTAAATAAATAGATATTTAAATTGTGGTAAAATATACATATCATAAAATTACCATTTTAACCCTTTTTGAGGGTACAGTTGAGTGGCATTAAGTACACTCACACTGTTGTGCAACCATTACCACCATCAATCTCCAGAAAACTCTGAATCCCTATTTATCATGATTAAAAATTACAATATAGTAATCATAATTATTGATGTATTAATACTTATATCTCAATAAAGCTGTTTTTTTTTAAAGCCACAGAGAATTTTTTTTTCTGCTTTTAAAAATGAAAACAGATCAGTAGACACTAGCCTGATCATTGGTTATTTATGGGAGCAGTTACCCTGTGCTGGGCCTTGGGCAAAGGCCTGTGTCTATGTTATATCCATCAATTCTCACAACAACTCTGTGACGTAAGTAGTGTTACAATCCCTATTCGACAAATGAGTAGACTGAGGACTTCTTTTTTGAGAAAAGGTGAAATTAAGTAGCTTTTCCAAGTGTATTCAGCTACTAAAATGGTAAAGCCATGTTTTGAACCTGTACAGCCTGCTGCTATTTCAACTCTTATCCATCCAGGAATAATTTTTCAACGAGGAGGAGAAGATAGGTGCACTAACAATTTTAACCTCATTTTCAGGGCTGAGAGGGAATCAAAGTATCTCTGAAATAGAAACCATATGTGTTCTTTCTCACTATTCATTTTTTCACCAAATTTTCAGGATATTTGTGTGTCAAGCACTGCTCCAGAAACTTGGGATACAAGTACTGTAACAAAAGAAAACAAATTCCTCCTGGCCCTTGCTTTTGAAGTCTCGTGTATTCTGTAAATTTTAGCCTACTGGGATAAATGTAATAATGGAAGTACATACAAATTATAGTAACTAATTCTTCTGGAAGCCTTCAGAAAAATGTCATTGAGTAGTACAAACTTAATCCAAGGCTTGCAATTTTGGCCAGCTTTTTTTCTAGACAGACAAAGGTAGGAAGCAGAGAAAGAAGTTTTACAGGTCTTAGAAGCAACATACACAGATGGTCCCAAGAAGAAAAATGTTTTCAAAGACAGAGAGAAACCACTGAATATGTACTTTTTAGGCCAAAGTGTTATAAAAAGAATCATCAGTGATTGAGTTGGAAACTTCTGGAAAGTGAAAAGGGTTATTTGGGAGTTCATTAGGCTATTACAATTTCCAGAAATATTTGAACATAAAATTCATTGTGCTTTGTGGCCATGAGATAGCAAAAGTAGATGAACTTGAGAAGTTTAGCTGCAATACACACTCCAGGTCACAATGTGTGACCTAGGACTCTAAGTGCCTGGTATCTCTAAGTGGTGTATTGGTACAATGAAAATAATTTGGATCTGGACTAAACTTTTGTGGCAAGCTAAATTTTACATGATAACAAGACCACCTCAAAGCTATTTTAATACATGCTTATGAAACATGCTTTACACACTTCATACTTGTATGAAAATGTCATAAAGCTACTTTTCTATATCCCCTTCTCTTAAAGAAAATGGAGCATTTGAAATATGAAAACTTTTAATGTTCATTTTTTCCCATAAGGAATCCTATTCTTGTAAAAATCACTGTGTTACTTTTGTTGGTAAATGTTAGGTCTATACTTCATAGTAACAAATAAACTGAGGTCTCTTAGTTATCTTCTTAGGCAATCCCTGGTTTTACTTTTATAGATTATTGACTCAATTTGTAAACATTGCATTAACTTTGTAGAAACCTCCAAAGATAGTTTTCTTTTTTGTAAAGGCTAGAATTTCCTGAAGATTTTGGAGTTTCAGTTCATGTTTATTATGACTACCTCAGGGACTGATAGGAGTCTGGAAACATGGGTAAAGTTATTACAAAAAGTTCTACTGAACTTATTTCAAGAACATTTCTATCTGTGAGGACTAATACCAAGGCTGAAGCTATCATGTTGTATTACTTTAAAGTGTGGTGGAGAAAAAGGAAAAAAAAAATGGTGAAAAGAAGCATTTAATTGAGGAAGAGCAATGGAACAAAAACATCAATTGATTTTTCCATGTTCTTGCGTAACACTGAATGATGTAGCAGCCAAATTATCAAAATCAAAATACTATGTCCCCAGAACAGTTTATCAGAATGTCCGGGATGGGAAGGACTTACAGAGCACTTAACTAAGTTTGAAGCCACTTAAATGTGATTAGTAATTTTGTCACACACTCCCCCTCCCCTTTTGAAAGAGGGGTGGGAGCAGAGCCTCTGTGTTCTGTTCAACTTCAGTTTAGCAAAGAAGAAAAAACAAATACGTGACACCCTATAGAAGCAGTAACAATTCTCTGGGAAAGTTACAATATACTGGCTCTTTGGGAATTCAGTTGCAACTTTTTCACAGAGTAAGTAGTACTTGAACCAGAGGGCATCTCAGGTCTGAGAAGAACAAAATATATCACAATAAATCCACATTATTATGCTTTCACAAGATATATATAAGCTGGCTTGTTATAATCTCACTCCTGCTCTCCCTGCTCCCCAACTTCTTTCTTTTATCTCCTCCAAAAATCATGGAAATGTGTGACTATATAGATGTATATGGTATTGGCTACATGGGAATAGCAGGAATCAATCCTGTCTTAGCTGCTTGAGACAGTTTCCATCTTCTCTGAGCTTAAGTTTCTCTTCTATAAAGCTAAAATAATATCTATTTTTTTTCAATATTATGAAGATTGTGCTTGGCCTGTAATAGGTGCTCAACGATTGGTGGCCATTAGTATAATTATTTTTATTATTGTCATTATTGTTTTAATTTCTATCATAATCATATTGGAGAGTGAATGGGAGACATTTAAACAGCTCATGTGAGAATTTAGCATCTTTTGTATCTTTTGATCAAACACTTCCCTGTAAATAAAGTATCTTGGTTTTGATAACAGGGAAATAATGTGACAATTAGATGTGTCACTAGAATAGAAGGCAGATATTAATGCCAACCTTGTGTATTTACACCACTAGAACATCTTTTTAAAAACCTAATGATAGTTACCTTATTTGAAATTTGAAAACTACAACTAGAAACTTTTAAATGTAACCATACCCAGCATTTTTTGTTAAAAATCATACTAAAATCATTATTTTAAGATGGCTAAAGGTACAACCCCATGCCAGCCACTAGCAGCCAAGTGAGCCTAGCCCCATATCGCCTTAGGATACAAGTCTTCCTGCTTCCCTTCCAGCCCTAGGAATAACTAGAGACCATCTCAGCCTTCAAATACAAAGCTGATGTTCAAGCAATAGTAGTTGAAAACACCTCTAGTAATCATGACATATGATATAGTAATACAGTAGGGTTCTGTTTGCAGTAATACAGCATTAAATATGGGTAGGAAAATTAAACCAATGAAGAATGCATGTTTTATAACTATTCTATTTCCTGTGGAACTTCGCTCATAAAGGGAAAAGAATTTGACTTTTCAAGGTGGGAAACAACTTCTGTAAATTAAACTATGAATCCCACTGTGCTTTTAGAAAAGTATTGCTTAGGTCTGCGGAGGCAAAATCTGATTTCACCATTGCTAGTATTATGTGCACGTGTTTTAGAGCAGCTGGCAGATAAATTCAGGACTTTGTTATAATTCTTTAAATATCAAATTTTGGTGCAATTTTTTTCTTAAGGCTGCAGGGTTCATATGATATATCCTACTGACAAAAACTATACTTTGTACTTGCGTACTTCAGCTACAAATTAATTATTTCAGTACTCAACTGCATCTCCCAATTAAAGTCTAATTTTAAGGGCAGAAAATAAAAATTGACCTTTCAAATGGATCTCCAAATATCAAGTGATTTAAGTAAACTAAATTTGAATCCTATAGTTAATCTTTCTTCATAAAAAAAGTCTTCAGTCATTTCTGTCAAAATTGGACCTCCCAAATGGAGTTACTATGTATCTATTTCCATCCTGAAACCACACATTTGGTTCACAAATCAAGTAATTAGGAGTACAAAGGGATCTTGGGAAGTGCAATCACTTTACTGGCACATGCAAGTAAAATATGGATGCTCAATTTCCATCTTAATGCATGCAAATGATAGACCCACACATAAGGGCCTTATAACCATCCCTGTGCACAGCCTTTTGCTTTGGCTATTAGGTTGAAGGCAATATCCTGTTACTCTGAGCATGTTGAACAAAGTTTTGCATGAGAATTGCCTCCAATTCTATTTTTGTTCAAATTTCTAACTTCATTTCTAATCAAGATTGATTGTCATACTTGAGGCATTCTTTTGCCTAAGAAGGTTGAGATGTTATTGTATTTCATTTTATAATGAAACCAGTGTATTTTTCTTTTTGGGTTCTATAATCCTTGTAGGACCTTGGATCCAGTGTTTACTAAATGTGTGGTCTAATCTTCTTGGGACCTCCTGTCCTCATCTGAGAAATGAGACTGTACTCGGGGTTGCAATGTACAAAGCACAGAGGTTGTGTGCTCTGTGAAAACTGCACAGTGATAACTCTATGTTTAACTCTTTAAGGAATTCCTAGGTTGTTTTCCAAAGTGGCTCCATCTTTTTATATTGCTACCAAAAGAGCGTCAAGATTCTGATTTCCCCATATTCTCACCAACACTTGTTATCACCTGACTTTTGATTTTTAGCCATCCTAGTGGCTGTGAAGTTGTGCCTCATTATGGTTTTGAACTGCATTTCCCTGATAGCTAGTGATATTGGGCAACTTTTCATGTGCTTAGTAGTCATTTGTATATCTTTTTGGGAAAATGCCTCTTCAATTTTTTTGCCCATTTAAAAATGTGATAATTTGTCTTTTCATTATTCAATTGTAGATTTCCTTATATATTCTGGATACAAGTGTTTTATCAGATAGGTAATTTTCAAAATTGTTCTTCCATTCTATGGATTGTCTTTCCACTTTCTTGAAGATGTCCTTTGAAGCACAAAAGTTTTTTATTTTGTCGAGGTTCAAATTATTTATTTTTTTATTTTGTTGCTTATGATTTAGTATCACAGTTACGAAATCCATGTCACGTGTTATGGTGGCACAATGACATATTTTGAGAAATGCTGGTCTAGTTGTCAGATGGTCCTTGAGTTGTGCGGTTCATTCTTTTGGAATCTGATCTGGATTTATTAGAAGCTATCATCTATAGAAAGATTAGCCTAAGCAAGATCCTGGCAATGAGACATTATATTCCACTTATTCATCCATTGAGTGACTACTGGAGCACTGCAGGCATTATGGAAATTAGAAAGAGACGCCAACTGTGGCAGATAGTGTCCCTTGGGTGCAAGTTTTGGTGGGTTTGTGTAACAGGCGGGCCCATCCTCTGGTTCACTGTAACCCTGTGCTGGGCCAATGACCTTAACTAGCAGAACTTGAGTGGGTTTTCAGGCTCATCTCCTTGGCCGGACACATTTGTGTAGTACTCAGACTATGCACACATATGTGCCCACACATGCTGGTCCTGGCCACTTTATTGGGTACTTTATTTTGTTATCTCATCTAATACTGACATTAACCCTGTGGTGTAGATACCATTTTGTCAATGAAGAAATTCAGTTCAATTGGTTTTCTTTTTCTTTTTTTTTTTTTTGAGACGGAGTCTGGCTCTGTTGCACAGGCTGGAGTGCACTGGCAGGATCTCAGCTCACTGCAAGCTCCGCCTTCCAGGTTTAGGCCATTCTCCTGCCTCCGCCTCCCAAGTAGCTGGGACTACAGGCGCCCACCTCGTCGCCCGGCTAGTTTTTTGTATTCTTTAGTAGAGACAGGGTTTCACCGTATTAGCCAGGATGGTCTTGATCTCCTGACCTTGTGATCCGCCCGTCTCGGCCTCCCAAAGTGCTGGGATTACAGGCTTGAGCCACCGCGCCCGGCCAATTGGTTTTCTTTAGTTGAAAATGAGTAAATCACAGAGCGGAGATTCATACCCTCTATGTCTTCAGTTCTAATATTCTTTCCATTATGCCTCTCTCTCACATTCTAAGGGCACTCAAGTTTTGACACCTTAAAGCCTATTAAATTCCTTCAACTGAAACCACATTAGGAACTGCCTGACATGTCAGGAACCTATTTACCATGCTGAAGTCTGCACTCAGTGTCCTACTCCCTTTGTGTTGCTTCCCTGTATCACACACCTGGCTTTTCCATTCATGACTACCAAGTATTAGGCAGTGTTTCTCTTCATCTATTGCAGAACTGTAGCAAGGTCTATTTTACATCTGTGAAGCTGCCAAAATACTATGAGTTGGAGGAAATCCTGAATTTGTGTAGGGGATTGCCTTATCACCAGAATGCCTGGAAGTTTTTATTCAAATGTGAATGTGATGGTTAATGTTAGGTGTCATTGTGACTAGACTGAGGGATGTCTAGATGGCTGGTGTAGCGTTGTTTCTGGGTGTGTCTGTGAGGGTGTTTACAGAGGAAATTGGCATGTGAGTCAGCAGACTGGGAGCAGGCATTATCCAATTGGGCCAGTGAGCTGGAACAAAGCAGGTAAAAGAAGGGGGATATTCAGCTTGCTTAGCCTCCTTTTCCACTGTCTCTTCCGGAGTGAGATGTCTTTTCTCCTCCTGCCCCTGGACATCAGACTCCAGGATCTTTGGCCTTTGGATTCTGGGACTTGCCCCAGTCACCTCCTGGGGGATCTCAGTCTTTTGACCTCAGATTAGAGGCTGCACTGTCAGCTTCTCTGGTTTTGAGGCTTTCAAACTTGGACAGAGCCACACTATGGTTTTTTTTTTTTTTTTTTTTTCTCATCCCCCAGCTTGCAGACAGCCTATTGTGAGACTTCATCATTATAATCAGGTGAGCCAGTTCTCCCTGATAAACTCAGACACATACACACACACACACACACACACACACACACACACCCCTCTCTCTGTCTCTGTGTGTGTGTGTGTGTGTGTGTGTGTGTATGTGTGTGTGTGTGTGTGTCTGAGTTTGGTTCTGTCCCTCTGGAGAGCCCTGATTAATACAGATTTGAAGCACAGGCACACAAATACACAAGGGCATAGATAGAAAGTCAAGGGGCTATGGCAGAAGAGACTAGAGGAGAGGATTTTATAATTTCTTTCTTTGTAGGGAAATCTTTTTTTTTTGCTAAAGAGACACATGTTGCTGCATTTTGGAAAACATGCTTTTTTTTCCTTGCCAATATATTTTGCACTGCCTTCTACCATATTTTATTCTTCTTTTGTGGAGGAGCCTGCCTCTTTTCTCTCTTTTCCTGATGGGAGAAGTGAAGAAGAGGCTCCAAGAGAATATTTCATAGATGATAAAGATGTATGTAAGAAGTGGAGCTCAGCATATCTCCTCAGGAAATGAATTTGTCAATCGTCCTTGCACCTATCTGAAAAGAAGCAAAAGTATTTGAAGAGAAGTGACTGGAAGGACAGCATGGGTAACCTGTGCTCCCCCTGTTTGGTCAGACAAGTATTAGGATTGGCGTTTTTCATTTTATGGGCTAAGTGACAGAGCCCTGCTCATTCCCCTGGCCAGATACATTTGCATAGTACTCGGACTGACAGAAACTAGACTAAAATGGCCTTGCTCTTGTCCCAAGGGTGGCCTATTAGAGGAGGGGACCACAGCAGCAGGGGATATGAAGCATGTCAGCTGGGGTAGAGTTAAGGAAGAAAAAGGAAGAAGAAGCATGGTTGCATTTCCTAGGGCAGAAAATTGTATAGCAGGGATATGTCTTATGTGTTTCAGGAAAGTGCACATATGTGTCCTCCAGGTGACCAATACTGGGACATCTGCCACACTAGCAGCATTGGCTGTGAGCACTGTTATCCAGGGAAGAATCTATAATTCCAAAGTGGATTACAGCAGCTGCCAGGTAAGTAAGAGAGACCTGTCCCTTTCATTTATCCCCACTTTGCTACTTTGTAACAGAGAAGTTGAAGCCTAGGAGACTGGTATCAGCAAGATAGGAGAGAAGGAGATGCCAGCTTTTATCCCTCCACAGAAAAACAAGTAGACAACTATTCACAATCAAAAATATCCTTGAAAGGGATCCAGGTTTCAATTACAGACCAGCAGCAACACAGTGGAGCAAAAACTGGAGAATAACTGCACAGAAGGGATAGCTGGAGAGACTGGCATACTTGAGACATCTGGAGATGGCTAGGTTCAAAGAAGAAGAATGGGGGCTATCAGTATCAGTCATGTAATGGATGCTACCCTTTTCCCCTGTAACCTGCTTGTGAGAGGACACCAGTAGCTTTCACGATGAAAGTAACCTTCAGATAGGGAGATGCTGCTGAGCTTGCTACACTCCCCAAGAAGGAGTCACTGTTGTGCCTATATGCTGCCTTTCTCAATCCTGTGTGTACTAAAGATCCTTAAGCTGTGGCCACCCCATGCATATCTGCACTCCAGATCCTTGCTCTGTGGTCACACCACATGTTCCTTTGCCCCAGACACTGGAGCCACTACTGCTGCAAGCTTGCCCATCTCTTGACCTCATAGCTGAGGCCACTCTGTGTGTATCTGTGCTCTGGACCCTGGCTCTGCCACCTGAGAGGGTCTATACCTCAGACATGGAAGCCACCACCCACACCTTGGATCCCATAGTCAATGTCACTCTGCACACAACTGTCCTAGACCCTGCCTCTGTGGCTGCTGCAAGAGTACTGGCACTCTAGATATCAGAGCCATCACTACAGCAGGTCTATCTGTGTCCTGATCCCTGGAGCAGCAGTAGACCTACACATGACCATGCTGCAAACCCCAATCTCCACTGTCACTCCACATGTATACAAGCTCCAGCCCCTGACACTGTGGCTACTCTATAAAAGTGCACATCAGACACCCGTGCCACCCTCAGCATGAACATATGTGCAAGCCAGACTTGGTACCATGAAGGATCCCCTTGGCCATGAATTCCCCTGTGGGAAAAGTAGAGATCAAAAGAATCTCAGTAGCCTTTTTCACCCAAAATTCCAACTGCCCTCACCACCACTGTGGATATCCTCAGTTGTGATCACCAAGGACCCCCACGATTTCTGCTGATGCCAGCTCAGCTGACGGAATCACATGAAGGCTATGCCTCTGCACCCTCACTGGAGCCAGAACTGTTGCACCCTATCCATCTAGCACCTTCACACCAACCTAGAGGTGAAGGTGTTTTCCCACTGAAACTAGCCCATAAAGTCTGAAAGAGGAGAAAACTCCATTAAATTCATAGATACCTATGTAAAGCAAGAATAACCATGGAAAACCAAGGAAATATGTAACTACCAAAGGAACAATAATTTTCTAGTAACCAACCCCAAAGAAATGCATACCTACAAATTGCCTGACAAACAATTCAAAAATATTTGTTTTACGGAAGCTTAGTGAGCTACAAGAAAACACTAATAGGCAACTTAATGACATTAGGAAAATAATACATGAACAGATGGGAATGATATTAGGAAAACAATACATAAACAGAAGGAGAAGTTCAATAGAGAGAAATACAGTCTTGAATGTAATGTATGTGTGCATGAATGAATGAATGTGTAGTCTTAGTGATAGGGATACATTCTGAGAAATGTGTCATTAGATGATTTGGTCATTGTGCAAACATCATAGAATATACTTACACAAACCTAGGTAGTATAGCCCACTACACACCTAGGTTATATGGTATAACCTATTGCTACTAAGCTACTAAATACTGTAGTCATCTGTAACACAATGGTAAGAAATCATGTGTCTAAACATAGAAAAGATACAGTAAAAATATGATTTAAAAGATTTAAAATGGTACACTAGTATAGGGCAACTCCATTATAATCTTATGAGACCACCATTTTATTTTATTTTATTTTATTTTTTTGAGATAGAGTCTCGCTTTGTCGCCCAGGCTGGAGGGCAGTGGTGCGATCTTGGCTCACTGAAAGCTCCGCCTCCTGGGTTCACACCATTCTTCTGCCTCAGCCTCCCAGTTGCTGGGACTACAGGCACCCGCCACCACGCCCTTCTGAGTTTTTGTATTTTTAGTAGAGACAGGGTTTCACCATGTTAGCCAGGATGGTCTTGATCTCCTGACCTCGTGATCCGCCCGCCTCAGCCTCCCAAAGTGCTGGGATTACAGGCGTGAGCCACCATGCCTGGCCGAGACCACCATTTTATAAACAATTCATCACTGACTGAAATGTTGGTATGTGACATATGACTGTAATAAAAAAGAACCAAACATAATTCTGAAGTTGAAAAATATGATGATTGAAATGAAAACTATAATAGAGAATATAAACAGAGGAAAGAATCTGTGCACTCAATGACAGGGCATTTAAAAATATTCAGTCAGAAAAGAAAAAAAAAGAATGAAAAGGAATAAAGAAATTCTTTACAGGACACCATAAAAAGTGCTAACATTCACAGTATAGAATTTCAGAACTAGGAGAGGAGAGAAATGTACAGAAAGTTTATTTCAAGAAATAACGGCTGAAAACTTTTCAAATCTGAGAAAAGATATATACACGAAACTCAAAAGTCTCCAATCAGGTTTAACCCAAAGAAGACTTCAGAAAGACATACTATAATCAAACTGTCAAAAATCAGAGACAGAGAATCTTGAAGGCAGCAAGAGAAGTTCTCACATGCAAATGTACCATTATGAGGCTATCAGTGTACTTCTCAGCAAAACCCTTGCAGGCCAGGAGAGAGTGAGATATTATTTTCAATGCACTGAAAGAAAAAAAAAAACTGCCAGCCAAGAATACTTTATGTGGCAAAATTTTCTTTATAAATAAAGGATAAAGACTTGCCCAGACAAACAAAAGCTCAGTGAGCTCATTATCCCTAGACCTTCCTTACAAGAAGTACTAAAGGGAGTCCCTCAAGCTGAAATGAAATGATGCAAATCATTAACATAAAACCATATGAAAGCCCAAAACTCACTAATAAATGTAAGTATGTAGACAAATTCAGAATATTCTAATACTGTAATGGTGATGTATAAATCACTTACATTTGTATTCCAAAGGTTAAAAGACAAAACTATTAAAATAACTATAACTACAATAATTTTAATAGATACACAGTGTGAAAAGATGTAAATTGTGACATCAAAAACAAAATGGAGGAGGGAATTAAAAGCATAATTTTTATATGCTATCAAAATTAAGTTGTTATCAACTTAAAACAGACTGTTATAACTATCAGATGTCACATACACGTCTCATAGTAATCACAAGGCAAAAACCGATAATAGATACACAAAAGGTAAAGAAATCAAAACACATCACCACAAAAAATCATCAAATCACAAAGGAAGACAACCAAGAAAAGAACAAAGAAACAAAGAATCTGCAAAATAGTCAGAAAATAATTAACAAATAGTCAGAAAATAATTAACAAAATGGCAATAATAAGTCCTTCTAAATTAATAATGATCAGGAATGTAAATTGGTTAAATTCTCCAATCAAAAGACATAGAATGGCTGAATGAATAATGAATTTTTTTTTAAGAAGAAGAACACCCACCTATATGCTGCCTAAAATAGGCTCATTTAGCTTTAAGGACACACACAGATTGAAAGTAAAAGGATGTAAAAAATATTCCATGCAAATGGAAACCCAAAAAGAGCAGGAGTAGCTAGACTTAGGCAAAATAGACTTTCACCAAAAACTGCAAAGAGAGACAAAGAAAGTCATATGTAATGATAAAAGAGTCAATTCATTAAAATAATATACAATTATAAACATATATGCACCCAACAATAGAGTGCCTAATATATAATGCAAATATTAATAGATATAAAGGGAGAACTTGACAGCAATACAATGATAATAGAGGACTTTAGTACCTCACTTTCAGCAAGATTGATCACCCAGACCAAAATCAATATGAAAACATTGGACTTAAACTACACTTTCCTTATTGATTTATTCTATATAAATGCTGTAAATTCTAGCCAGAGCAGTTAGACAAGGCAAAACAATAAAATATACCCAAATTTGGCAGGAAGTAAAAAATTGTCTGTTTGCAGATGATATGTTCTTATACAGAGAAAACTGTAAATACTACACCAAAGAAACCATTAGGACTAATAAGCAAATTCAGTTTCAGTATACAAAATCAACACACAAAAACCAGTTGGGGCTGGACGTAGTGGCTCACACCTGTAATCCCAGAACTTTGGGAGGCTGAGGTGGGTGGATCACCTGAGGTCAGGAGTTTGAGCCCAGCCTGACCAACATGGTGAAACTTTTCTCTACTAAAAATACAAAAATTAGCCAGGCATGGTGGCACACACCAGTAGTCCCAGCTACTTGGGAGGCTGGGAAAGGAGAACTGCTTGAACCTGGGTGGTGGAGGTTACAGCGAGTTGAGATTGCACCACTGCACTCCAGCCCAGGTGACAGAGTGAGATGCCATAAAAAAAAAAAAAAAAAAAAAAACAGCTGAATTTCTATACATTAACAACAAACTATCCAAGAAAAATAATTAAAAGGCCAACTTTATTTGTAATTGCATCAAAAAGGATAAAACACTCAGGGGTAAAATAAGACAAGGAGATGAAAGATCTGTATAATAAAAATGCTAAGACATTGAAAAAGGAAACGGAAGAAGAGAAAAAACCATATAGAAAGATATCCTGTGTTTGTGGATTGAAAGAATCAATATTGTTAAGATCCTCATACCACCTAAGATGATTTATAGATTCAGTACAATTCCTATCAAAATTCCAGTGGTATTTTTCACATAAACAAAAAAAGCAATTCTAAAATTCATGTGGAACTACAAAAAACCCCTAATAGTAAAAGCATTTTTGAGCAAAAAGAACAAAGCTGGGGCATCAAATTTCCTGATTTTAAGTTGTATTTCAAAGCTATATTAAGCAAAACAGTATGGAACTGACGTAAGAATGGACACATAGACAAATGAAACAGCATAGAAAGTCCAGAAATAAAATAACTAATTCAAATATGGAAACAATCTGTTTCCCTTGAGAGATGAATGGATAAAGAAATTACAGTGTGTGTATATATAATATATATATATATACACACACACACACATACACACACACACATATGTGTGTGTGTAGTAGTAGCAGTAGTAGTAGAATATTATTCAGCCTTGAAAATGAAGGAAATCCTGCCAGTTGTGATAAGATGGAGGAACCTGGACAACATTATGCTAAGTTAAATAAGCCAGACACAGAAAGACAAATACTGCAGGATCTCACTTATATGTGGACTCTAAAACAGTTGAACTCATAGAAGCAGAGAATGGAAGGGTGGTTGCCAGGAGTCAGAGAGTGGGAAAATAGGGAGATGCTGATCACAGAGTACAAAATTACAGTTATAAGATGACTAGATTTTGGAGACCTAGGTACAGCATGGTGACTGTAGTTATTATTTTTTCTTTTTTTAACTTGACCGTAGTTATTAATACTGTACTGTGTACTTGACATGTGCTAAGAGAGTAGATCTTAAGTATATCGATATGTTAATTAGCTGACTGCAGCAATCATTTCACAATATATTGTATAGCAAAACATCACATTGTACACCTTAAAATATATACAACTTTTACATGTCAATTATACCTAATTAAGCTGGAGACAAAAGAAAGAAGTAGAAGCCTAGAAAAAGCAAGAGCAGAGGTCCCAGAGCAGACTGCCAAGGCCCCAGTCCCACTCCAGTGTTGGGGAGGGAAAGGAATTGTAAAAAGCAGACTTCTCTGCCCAGTTCTTCTCCTCTGAGCCACAGGCATAGAAGCTTTGCTGGAGGGAAAGCCTTAATTAGTACATGAGATTAGCATTTTACACTGTAAAAACAGGCATTTATTAATTAAAAGTGTTCAGATAGTTATGGAATCTATCCAAGATTCAAGAACCTTAATCTCAACAGAGGAGATATTTGACATACCAGTTTAGGCAGTGATTAGAAAGAAAGGAAATTCCCAGGTGTTAATTATTAAAACTCCTTGAGTGGGATCTACAAAATAACCTGGTTTTCAGCAATCTAATTTTTTACTCAGCTCTGCTGTTTCCTACTCCCTCTCCCACGGCTTGCCAAATATCACCCATGCATCTGTTCCCAACATTGTCTTCTCCTCAGTTTTTCCATTTGCCATAGAAACTTTCAGTCTTGATTAGGTATCTCTGGGTCATCTGAGGAAACAATTTCCAGTTGTAATCAAATTTTTAGCTCATTCCTCAGGTTCGTACATTCTTGAAACCTCCTTCCTGACTTCTCTCCACCTCCTTCCAAAAACGCAACTGTCTATGCCACAGTGTATAGGTATTTTCTATTTCATTTACAGCCTAATGTGCCTATCCTTATGAATAGTGGTAAATTGGTCTTTTAGACCTGAGAATACCTTGTCTCAAGATATCAAATCACGTGAAGTCTATTGGTTAAGAATGTGCATGAGGACTACAGAATTAACAGTATTATTTTACAAGACACTCTCAGGAAAATGTAACCACAGTTACCACTTAGGTTGCTAGGGTTTTACCTCCCTCAGCTGCAAGGGGAAAAGAGGCTTTCTTGGTCCCTGGAACAGGGGCTGAAGAGGAGCCTGGGCTGCTGGTGGCACATGGTAAGTACCAAGAAAGGGAGCTAGGTAGGGCTAGGGTATCCTGCCTACCTTCTACACTTTGGTTTTAGCGTTCCTCCTTTCTTCAGAAATCCTGGTGTATTGGTCCCTTTCTTCTTCCTTGAACTTTCCCTGTCATTGCTTTTTCCCCTTCTTCTTCTTCTTTTTTTTTTTTT
>NW_012115488.1:1908119-2050639 GCF_000951035.1 Colobus angolensis palliatus
CCACCGCGCCCGGCCGCTTTTTCCCCTTCTTAAGCCACTGCAGAACACACTGCCTCTTGGGAATTCATAGGGTGTTTACTGATAAGAAATGAAAAGAAGAAGAAAAGGAGAGAGCGGATAAAGAGAACAAAATGAGTACCATTTCTGCTCCCTTCCCATCCTTCTTGCCTTTGATCATTTAAACTTTTAAATGTTACAATTGGCATCCCTTGGGTGGGAATCAGCCCACAGACTAGTTTTGTCTGGCCTATTTAACATTTTAAAAGCTGGAAATACTGGACCAACAGCCCCACGTTACAATTGGCTGGAACTAAGCAGTAATGAGTCTTTAGATGAAGAGACTGCTCTCTATTCTCTATTGCTTACTTCTCTACTTCACTCTTGTATGATATCCTCTTGGCCTCAGTAAGTTATTTGAGTTTGCAGTGTTTCTCAAAGCAGAGAGTATGTTGTATTCCTGTTTTCATCTCTACTCTCTAATGAAATTCTCAGGTGTAGAGCACTCTTAAATGATGTAGTCATTTTACATTTTATCTCTCTCTCTCTGTATACACACACACACACACACACACACACACATCTGAAGTAAGAAGACTTTGGACTACGGTAATTTATAGCCCTTCTGGACCTTAACTATCATCAGTTGAAGGTTCATTTATGATTCCTGGGACAATAGTTTTCAGGCCTTATCTGGATAATTCTTCTCAGGAATTGAGATGGGAGGGAATCTAACTAGGTCTCTGGGAGGGAGAAGAAGCACTGAGACTCAGGCTGGGGATTTAGCTATGAGGCAGCCCTGGGTGTATGAAGGTAGCAGTAGGGATGATCCTGGTGGAGGAAAGGAGCTGAGAGAGGAAGGAGTTGATGGAAGAATTCACACTTATCTCCAATATCCTAAGACTTGTCACCTTATCCTGCTCCAACCAAGGTAGCAAAGCCTGCAACCCTAACCAGGCTTGGTAGTGATGAGAATATTGAGAGTTACAGCAGATGTAATTGGTACCCCACCCATAGTCCCTCACCTGTATCATTTCTGGGCATGCTAGCCCAAGTTCTAATTGCAGCCCCTACCTACATCTTTTAGCTTATTGCTTTCAGTGGTCCTTTGTCCTTTGTGGAAATAAATCAGAGCCCAGTCTGCCTGTGCATAGGATAGAAATTGGACAGGATAAACACTCCCTGTAGAAGCCCTCCACAAGCAAGTGTATAAATACTTCAGCTCCCTCACCTCTTAGATGGGATGCTTCTGAGGTGCATGTCTGTTCTGTACTGTTCCTGAGCATTTCTAATGGGAATAAGCTCCACTTACCCAGAGTGCAACCTGCTGGAAATGCACCTTTTGCCATCCTCCTTCCCTTCTCTGCTTCATTTCCCACTTCCTTATGGATGGTTGTTGATCTCACCTCTCAAATAAACTATTTGCATTTGAATCCTCACAGGGTTTGTTGCTGTGGGTATCCAAACTAAGTTAGTTACCTTGTGAGATGATATGGGAGGGAGGAGGCAAGAAAAGACAGCTGCCACAAGACCAAAGATAAAACAAAAAGTTACCAAATGAGTTGTAGAAATGGGGATAGGAAAGGTCATTACACATTCTCAAGCTCTTTTGGGAGGGAAGCCTATAGATTGCAGTCATATTATTTTAACTTTATGATAACTAAGAAGGAGAATTTTCAGCACATTGTTCTTTTCTCTTGTTTTCTAGTGACTACATTTGACACTGGTGCCCAGTAGTCAGAGACCCTAGTACCCTTAGAGTGTTCAATTTCCCTTAGCTTCTTTTCTTATTAGGATGACAATCAATGTTTTTGTTTATCGTTCTCCTTTTTTTCACATAGTACAAATGTTTGACTATGTGTAAAATGTTGTTGTTTTACTAACTATATTGCATACACCAATGTATATAGTTGTATATAGTTGGTAAATATATATACCAACATGTTAGTAAAATAACATGTTGTTATTTTACCAACTATATTATAAGAAAATAAGAAAGATGACTTTGTCCATGTGCAATGAAGTTAGTGTGTGGGATTCAGTGTTAATAGCATATGTACATGAAAAAGATTTTCCAGTAAGGGAGATAGATTTGCGCAACTATTATCCTTCCTTCATCCATTTGTAGTCAATGGGATGTTATTTTTAAATGATGTCTAGCTGAACCAGCCAGTGGAGACAAAAATATTTATGTATAATTTTCCTCTAAGTTCACTAGTCATTTTGTAGATCAGTTGTAACTTTGGCTACTCCAATGAGTTAATTTCTTTCTAGAGAGATTATAAACTCCTTAAGGATGGAAAATAATTGTTACTTTTTTGAATAATGTCTACTATCTAAAACAATGCACATAAAAGTTGCTCAATAAACTTTTGTTGAATTGAAGAGAGAAAATATAAAAAATTGAAAGCAGTCTGTTTGTAATAAGTATTTGCTGAGTCTTACAGATCTTCTTCTCTTTTTGGGGGGGGAATTATTACAACAAATATTTGACCTTTGATTTGTAGGGTTAAAATGTGATTTCTCATATTTTAATGGGAGCAAGCATTAGTCCTGCAATTCTTTTTGTCAATAGAATAAAAATGGAATGTACGCTTGCTACTTCTATGTGCTGGTTGATACCCATGCTGAACACTTCTCTCACAACATAGAGGTTTCCTTGTTTTCTGTCTTGCATTCTACCTTTGCTCACCACAGAGACATTAATGATGGCATGTGTCTTTTTGCACCATCAGTGCAGCAGCTTTCCTTATGCTCCTTGTCTTGGTCCCACTGTAGTCTAATTAAATACATGGAAACTGGTAGTCACTGAAAATAAACAGCAACTGCAAAAGTTTTGCCTCTTAAGAAACCTTCTGCATTGTATTCCGCCCTGCCTCATCGATTCTAAGATCTCTACCGCTTCCTTGTGTTCAGAAACCCGACTCTTCAGTTTGTCTTGCTCCAGTCAGACAAATGCTTTATAAAAATGACCTATATTTTTCAGACTGTGGGGAGGGAAGAAAAAGACTTTGAGAAAGTGACTAAGGAGGGAGTAAGAGTGATACAATCTTTGATTCAATTTAGTTGGACTGCGTTCTTTATACCGTCATCTTTTTCTTTATAAAAAAGATAGCGTTTTTGATGCTCTGCTCCAGGCAGCCTCCCAGGGTGAGTGCAGATGTGCTGAGCCATTTGGCTGCCTTGAGGACCGACTCAGAGAGCCTCTCTTCTCACTAATGAAGTCATCTCCTCTCGGCAGCCCGGCCTCTCCCATCACTCCATGTTGGAACTTGGCTTTGGCTTGCATAGTTCTGTCGTGATGTAGATGGTCTTTCAGTTAAGTTCTAGAGAAATCTGCTCAACCATGAAGAGGACATTTACAGCATAGGAGAAAAAAAATTTATTAAAACAAACATTTTACTGTAACATTTTGATTTGGGGGTTGGAGAGCAAAAATTCAATATCTGATTTCTGGGAAAAATCTAATGTTTTATGGCTTTCTGAGGAAATTTGTCTGTGTTTAATTTATCAGACCAATTTTATACTTCAGGTTAAAGCACAATGAGATTGCCACCTTCACCTTGCCTTTTGCAAGATTTCTTTTTTAAGAATAAAAAGAAGGCAACAAAGACCTTATATTTCTGTATTTCCTAGAAAGCCAAAGAGAATTCAAAGTGCTGGATAAAATGTCTGTCCCTAATCTGTAGTGTTTTATTTTATTTTATTTTTAAATTATGACACAATCTTAGAGGATGGGCTTCCTTTTCCTAGGGTCTTTGAAAGTTAATAAAAGTACATTTTTTAATCTGTAGCATTATTGCATCATCCAGAGAGGATAACTTGCTTCATCGTGCCTAGGCCCAGTCAGATCAAGGAGTTGAAACTAAGCTCTTTGTTTTCTGAATTTGAATAGGACTGGAATCTTGTCATCCCTATAGCAGCAATAGATGATGCCATGTCTAAGAGCAGTTCACCTGATCAATAAAAAAGGAGAAGTCTGAAATGTGATCCTAAAGAACTCCAGAAGGAGGTTTAGATGAAGATAATAAAATTCCCTGGAGACACATCAGCCATCTACACCTTTCCTCTCCAAGTCATTGGCTTGCTGCCCCTGAGCTCAGCCAAGATCCCAAAGACAAGATCAAAGCAAGGAAGCAAGGCACATAGCTTCTGGCTTATGGTTTCGTTTAGACACAAGCACTGTGAATGAAGATCTTGCTTTATTTATACCTGGGATCTTGGAGTTTTCGTAAAGAATATCCCCAGTACAAGGACATGATTTAAAGGGGGACTCAGAATAAGATTTTAATTACTGTTTGATTCATACTTGAGTGTAATGGACAAATAAATACAATTTTAGTTACAAAACCTGAAAAAAATATATTTTCCCATTCAAAAACTTCTGATAGTTTTGTCAGGCATTGGAGAATCAGAAATAAATACTCTCTCATTTTCTTTCTCTTGATGAAAGAAAGTCATTAAAAACAGTTACACAGAAATGATAATACAACCATAGACTCTATTCTTAATATACCCGGTATGTTTTCCTTTTTCTTTTTTATCCATTCTCTATTTTAGATAGCTAGAGGGGAAAGTCTGCCCTAGAGACTGAAAGAAGATCTCCCTGGGATATAATTTCATTTTAGTTATCTGATAACCTGAAGAAGTATTTAATTTTCTGAATAATAATGTTACAAGTCAAAGAAGAGAGAAGACAGGCAGTATAAAGCTTTTGAACATTGTGCATATTCTAATTCCTTAAGTCAGCTCTGAGAAAGTGCCTTTGTCCTGTAGAACTATTCGGTCAAGGGTTGTGATATCTCTTGGCATTAAAAGAAACTATAAATTTTGGAGGACTAGAGAATCAAATTTGGCAACATAAATGAAAACATCTCAGAATGTAAAAAGTATCTAACCCATCACTTTCAACCATGTTCCATTATGTACAGATGGCATTATTTATAGAGAATTTTAACTATTAACATTTCCCTAAAAATGGGCATTAATCTGCTATTACTTGCTTGTTTCTGCTCTAGTTCTCCTTTTTTGAAAGGTTTTACTTAACTGTATCATAAAGGGACAAAAGGGTAATAGATAATAAGCTTTTCAGACTGGCAGATCTGTCACTTACAAAATGGCCTTGGGCAGGTTACTTGAACACTTTGAAGCTCAACTAGATTTACTCAAATTTAAGAAAGAGAATAAAAATCCATATCTTGGAGGGTTTCACAGAAAGGTCTACCTTAATGTCTAGAGTATATATTTCCATGAAGATTCATTTTATTTTATTTCTCCCCCTTCCTGAATCGAGCAATCTTGAATCTAAAGTTGCTATGAGAAGCACTGAAAAGACCACTGGTGTGACCTTGGGACAGTCACTTTCTGCACCTTAGTTTGCTTACATGTTATACATGAAGGTTGAAGTCTGATTCTGCTCTGTGACTATCTTTCTAAATATTTGATGAAATCAAATTTCAATGTTTGTAATGGTAGTACAATAAATTTACTAAGAATAAATAATTCACTGCAAAAACAAATCGATCTCCAAATGATGTAACTGATAGTTATGTTGCTCACCGCAGTGAGCTGATAAATAACAAAAGAAATTAAAAATGCACATTGTGAGACCTGAAATCATCCTGACAAGTCTTCTACCTGTTTGTCACTTAAAATCAATGACCACGCTGAATGCCTACAAATTACAAAATATAAAGAAATCTTATAAATGTGCATGCATAAGAGTCTAGGTTACTAAGAGTTTTAACGTGTAAGTTTAAACCAAACTAATGAAAGGAGTTGAGAGGAAAAATTGGCTTTCATCTTTAATCACTACTGTTCTGAGGTCCTATGTTTAATATAATTTTCTAAGTAGAGGCTTCAGAGAGAAGAGTTGTGAGGATACTTTCATATTTGTGTAGAAGGAAAAGTTTGCCACCCATTCTAGTATCCCTAGTGTTATACTGATGTGCACCTTGGATTTATTTTGTTCCTATTGTATAAACTCATACTTGACTTCAAAGAAAAGGAAAATCCAAAGTCCCTCTTTTCTAAGGGGACAGAAATCCTTTGTGTCAACTGTTTGACCCTTTGCTCTATAAGGTCCTATTGGAAATCTTTTGTAACACAATGCACGGGACTCTTCCATGTGTTGATGCCGTTTACACAGTGGGATGGGCCTCACTGAAGAAAAAAATCGCATAAACGCATGAAAGATTATGGTCTTATTTCCTGACAGCATGAAAGGTGATTGATACTTTCAAGAAGTCCCTGTTACTCAGGAAAATTATCAAATATTGTACTCAGAGATACTTGGAAAGACTGAAGGAAAGGAAGAACGAAGAAAGCAGAATCTAGACTTATGTGGGGAGAGATTTGTGGCAGAGGAAAAGTATTCTCTTTGAATTCGACAAGGGATTTGCCTGAGGGAATTTCCTGTCCAGCCCTTTATTACCAGGGTCTTTTGACGCCGGGCTCCCCATTGGGCAGTTCCCTGGGAGTGCAGTGGGGAATTCTTACACTTTCCCTCTAGGTCTCCGAAGGATCTCGTTTTCTTAGTGTCTCTTTCAGGTTGGCAGGAGCCTTGAGCCTGACACTTCCCTTTGATGGGACAGGCAAGCTCTGTGGGCGCGTAAACACGCTGTAACCAAGTTCTTTGCTGATTTTACAGTTTTGTGTGCTCCCGAGAAGAAGTGATCGTACTCAATTGTCTATTGCTGGCCTGCCCCCTAAGAGCCTGGGGGCTCCTTTCCCCTAACCCAGAACTAGCTGCACGGGGGGCGGGGAAGTGGGGGTGGGGAAGGAGTGGGAGGGCAATGGTTTCCGCGAGCAGAGCGATGTTACTGAGTGAGTCCCTGAATGGGGAGTGCTGCTGTCCCCAAGCCGATTGGTACTTCTTGTCAGGAAGAAACGCCAAGAGGTGGGAGTGCCTGGGGAGGGAGGCAGGCGGTCCCTACCGCAGGCGCGGGGAACTGCCTTTCCGCCCCTCCGCCTGCTTTCCAAGCCTGGGCTCTTAGGAGTGGCTGAAGCTGTGGAGCGCTTTTGGAGCCTGTGAATGAACCCTCCTCCTCTCCCTCCTCCTTCTTCTCTCTGAGTCTCCTCCTCGGCTCTGACGGTACAGTGATATAATGATGATGGGTGTCACAACCCGCATTTGAACTTGCAGGCGAGCTGCCCCGAGCCTTTCTGGGGAAGAACTCCAGGCGTGCGGACGCAACAACAGAGAACATTAGGTGTTGTGGACAGGAGCTGGGACCAAGATCTTCGGCCAGCCCCGCATCCTCCTGCATCTTTCAGCACCGTCCCGCACCCTCCGCACCCTTCCCTGGGCCACCACGCTTCCTATGTGACCCGCCTGGGCAACGCCGAACCCAGTCGCGCAGCGCTGCAGTGAATTTTCCCCCCAAACTGCAATAAGCCGCCTTCGAAGGTAATCACGTTTCTTTTGTTCCCCCCTTAAAAAACAAAAACAAAAAAACTTATAGAAAAAACCCCCCGATCTTAGAAAAAAGAAGTACATTGCAATTGGTAGAAGGCTTTAATTAAGGCAAGGAGCTGTAAGGCGAAGTTAAGAAAATGTAGGCACTTAAAAAATGCAGGTAACTTTCAAAAGGGCTTTTGGGGAGAGGGATACAGAGGGACCTTGGTGTTGAAAAAGATTCAGACAAAAGAAACGCAGGGTGGAGTGGGGGTAAAATGACTAACGGAATTGGGGGAAGGGAGGGAATAAATTGTAGAGAAATCATAAAAAGTGGTGGGTTCTTGAGCTGTAGAGAAGAGAGGGACCTTTGGCACTTTGATTTTTTTGTTGTTGTTGTTCTTAACACGCTCGAGGCAAAAGTTTGAATGGGGACTACCAAGACTTGCCACAGACAAGTCCCCGAAGCTGCCTTGGTGCAGGCCACCTGGTTTCCCAGCCCCTGGTGTGTGGTCAGTGCCTGGTGTTCCTGGAAAGCCACTCCCGGGCAGCTCCTGACAGTGCGACCCGGCGCCCAAGCAGCCTGGGACCTGCGCGGACCTGACCCCTTCAGACCGCAGGCAGTCTGGGAGGAGGTCTGGCCGGGGGAGGTGCAGGATCCCCGCCGTGTCTCTTTGACGACTTGGGGACTGTCACGGTTCTCTCCCGGCGCCCCTGGGTTCTTTTGTCCTGCGCGCGGTGCGAAGGGGCCAGCAAGCAAGGAGCAGAGGATGGGGGGTGGGGTTGTTGGAGCTCCGCGGAGGTCTGGGAGGCCCCTGGGCGGGAAAAGCCTGTTCTGAACCGGCAGGGGTGTGCAGTAATTTTTCTCATCCTGAAGAGCGAAATGGGGTCTGTCGCTCCCATCTCAACAAGCAAACCGGCACCCAGAGCGCACTGCAGACAAAGGTGGCACGGGGACCCGCATCAGGGGCCTCTGGGTCCAGTACTCTCGCCCAGACTACAGGAGTCCTCCGTTTCCTTACGTATCCCCCACCCCCTCCTAGTTCTCCGCTCTAGTTGAGCAACTTTACTGGCAGGTCTAGCGGCAGCGGCGGGCGCGTGTGCCGGGAGCCCCGGGGGACGTCCTTGGCAGGAGCGCCCCACTGTCCTGCAGAGGCGTGGGCGCTGTAGGGCGACATCCCTGGTGTGTGCGGACCGAGGGCATCCGGGTTGTCCTGGCTCGTGGTCTGTGTCACTGGGCGTGGAGCGGTCTGGGTGTTAGGCAACGGAGAGCGGGGTACAAAAATAGTATCATAGCCTAAACTGCTCTCCAATCCAACTGCGTCTCGGCAAGTCCTGCATGTCCCTAGGAGATGCTGCGGGAAGGGGGAGAAATCTACACGGTGCCTGGAGAGTTGTCCTGCCGCGCGCACACCCGCGGCAGAGTCTCTCTCGGTCGCGTTTCTCATCTTTGTGTCTCCCTCTGTCTCCATCTTCTCTGCTTCCCTTCCCCTCTCCCAGCCTCTGTTCTGTCTCTCTAGCTTCTGCGTCCCCTCCCCCACAGCTGACAAATGAATGGCTAGTGTGAAATCCCTGCCTTCCCCGTCCTCCAAGGCAGCAGGGAGGGAGGAGCGAGGGAGGCGGTGCGCTCCTTGGGATCTGCCCTCAGTTCAGCGCACAGGACTTGCAGAACCTAGATGTCTAGGAATTGGGAGTTTTGCGGCGGGTGTGGGCGCCCCCTAATGGAGAAGTCCCGCACGGGTTGCGAAAAACGAGCCCCCCAGACCTAGCCAGCAGCTTTCACAACCTTGTGTTCAAGGATGGAAGGCCCTAGTTTCCCCTTAAGTCATTCATTTTGCACTCCACAATCTGCGGCGTACATCTAGCGGGTTGGAGGACCCTGAAAAAAGGTCTTGGTATGTGCAAAGTGCAGAGACGCCTTCTCGCGAGTCGGCTGGAACGCACGCGGCGCCCTGAGTCGAGTTCGCCGCTTAGTGGACTAACGCACATGGCCTGGGTGGGGCCAGGTTTCAGAGGTCTCGACGCGCCACCCTGTGCGTCTTTAGAAAGATAATACAAATGCCGTGCTCTCAAAACCCTTGACCACTTGAACCCAAGGCTAGGGCCCCGCCCCAGGATATTGCAAAAGAAGTGCTTCTAATCCAAAACTTAAACTTCCTCAACTTAAGGGCGCGCGTCGGACGCGAAAGTTGAGAGAAGTCGGGCGGCGGGAGGAAAAAAGAAAGGGAAGGAAGGGAAGTGGAAGGAAAAAGGACCGTGGAGGGGAGGGAAAGAAGAAAGGAACGGAGATGGGGCAGATGGCATTCAAACAGCCAGGAACGGACCGGAAGGGTTCGTTTCGGAGTTTGGGTCTGAATTTCGAGACTCGTTTTAGGATACTCTTTTTCCTTTCCCAGCGGCAACAAATGTGACTGCAGAGGCGTGCCGGGATGGAAGGGTGGGAAAGAACCAGACGAGCGGAGGTGGGCCAGTCCCGCCCAAAGGGGCTGGGTCTGGGAGCCGCCCCCACTCGCTCAGCCCGCGCCAAGGGAGGACCCGCAACGGGAGCTACCCGCAGCGGCTGGGTTCGCCAGCCGCCACGTGGGTTGGAGCTTCGGCTCCCAGCCCCAGACGGGTGTGACTTCCTGGGCTCGGAGACTGCAGTACAGCCGCACAAGCGGCCGGCGCAGCCGAGGCCAGTGGGGGCGGGGCAGGGAAGGCGGGGCCCGGCTTAGCCGAGAGAGCCGAGTGGCCTCGCCCGGAGGGCTCCGGGCCGGCTGTGTCTGGAACTGACCCGAGTTGCATCCAGACCACGCTAAACACTCTTATTAAAAGGCTATTTAAGGGTTTTTTGTTTTGTTTTGTTTTGTTTTTTAGTTTTTTTGCTTGCTTCTTGGGAGTGGTAGGAGGGGCATAGTGCTTTTGTTTTGAGGCAGGGGAGAGGTTAAAATTTACTCCAAGCAAACTTTTTATCAGAAAAATGAGACGACTTTATACTGTGTTCCATTTGTTGACTTTTTAAATACATTCAGGTCAGTCTAAAGATCATTTTTAGTCAATTAACAGATTAATTTCGTTTCAGACTATCATAAAGAGTTCGCCTGGAATGGCAAATATTGCCGTTCGACAAGACTAATAGAATTTCATGGGCACAAACATGGAAGGGCTGCGAGTGTCACTGAGGTTCCTGTACCTCAATGAGGAGCCTTAGCGGGGACCTGGCGGGGACTGGAAACTCAGCACCTATTTAGGGAGTGGCTGAGCTGGAGACCTGGACAAGCTTGGCGCAGACGAGACGGTGCTACTGAGAGCTGCATTTTAAGTCCTCCCATTTTGCTCTATATTGAAAGAACTGGGTTTTAAAGATCTCTTCTATCACCTCAGATTCTGTAGCTAACATCTACGTCTTTTTCTTTTTGTCTGCTGAAAGCTGTGATCTAATTGTTTTAAGTACTTCTTGACAATTTTGCCAAACCCATCCTGAAAATACATAAAGTCCTAAAATAGGATGTTGTGAGTGTGTTATAAAAATAGGAAGGTACCAATGGAAGCAACAATTAGTGTTCTGAGATAGAAGCGGTTCCCAGTTTGTAAGTTGGAAATGTTAAGAGCAAGTACATCAGGGAGAAGGTCTCCAAGAGTCTGACTTCTTGTTCTGAGCTCTGAGTAGAGAAAGAAGTATGTTAGAATTGTATTGTCTGCCCGCACTAATATTGCAAAGGGTTCCAATGGATTCCAATGTGATTGAGCAATTACTTCCTCCAGCACCAAGTCCACAGTCCTTAATCTTCTTGTGAGAAGATTAGGTAGGAAGCAGGATGAGATTCAAGACAATCATTTAGGATTTATGTCAGAACTCAAAGTTTTGTTTCTTTTGGTAGATAAAAACAGAGTTGGTTTTAAATTGTATTTCCTGCTTTCAAAAAAAAGAGGTTTGAAAGGAAACCCCCTAGATTTACATAGGTTTACAGATGTAAGTTTCTTCTTTTTCCCTGTGTTTGCAAACTGGAGGGAGATGCCTTTGATATTCCAGAATACCTGTATCTATACACTTGTAAATTCTGGTTGGAAAGGACCGAAACAGCTAAACCAAAGGTGACGATGATTAATGTTAAAGATCCTATCCATTGTTCTCTCTTTTGTGGCATTATTAGGCTTAAATACTTTGGAGTTAATGATTGGTCACTTAATTGAGTAACAGAACCTTTGAGAGCACAAAGATCAACTAACGCTGTCTCCCAAAGTCTGGTAACTTACCCCTCCTTTCCTGGTGAGATTTAAACACTTTTGTTGACGTCATTCATGGACAAACATCGGTAAACACTGTATTTAAAATGGAATATTGCCCTGTGATGGAGCAGAGCTTCTCAAGACACACGGTTCTTCTGAGGGAAAGAATTAATGACTGTATGTAGTAAGGTGTTTTTTCACCACCCACCCAGAGAAACCAGTTAGGACTGACAAATACTCATTGTTGGGAGTTACTTACTCTGGTCTGAAAAAATATACTGATTGTTACACAGGTCTGTATTTTACCAGAAAACACAAAGCATGTACTCTCCCTGATTTGGAATCAGAAAAAGGGGGCTTAGAGATGAATGTCTTGGCCGAGCTCCATTTCAATTAGCGAATTTTTGCCAGTTTCCTCTTGTAGCCTAGACTTGGTAAATTACATATATATATAAAGTCTCTCTCTCTCTCTCTTTCTGTGTGTGGGTGCGTGTGTGTGCGCGCGCGTGTGTGTGTGTACAGGGTTTTTAAACACTGCTAAGTTCTTACCATTGAATGTGTTAGAGGTGGTTGTATTTCAGAGGTCAGTACAAAGAATCTTTGTTTAATGTATCAGTTCTGTTTCCTGAAACACACCTCTGGGTAGATTTACCATCTATAAAAGGATACAAATGTATATATTTTCCACATATATATATATCCTACCTCATTCTTCTAAGGATTTTAAGAGGTGTTTATGTCTGTAAAATGAGATTACATATTTTACAATAAACACATATATTGATATAATATTTTTGTTATTAAATTATTGATTTGATATTACTTGAGGTATAGTAGAATGAGCACTGGACTTGGAATCAGAAAGTTTGAGTTGAACTCACTAGCTGAGAAAACCAAGCAAAGACTACTTTTGGACATTTAATGTCATAATCTATTAAATGAATATGCAATTATAAAGATCACAAGAGTAAGTACTTTGAAAAACTATACAATAAAGAGATGATAATATATTATGTCTGTGGGATTCATATTGATCTAATTCTATAATTTTAATAATAACTGCGTTACCCAAGCCATGTAGTTTCTACTAAATCTATAAAATAGATCAGAGAGGGGCATATTGTTTTTAAAATTGTTCAGTTTCATTAATCAGAAGACAGATTCCAGAAACTGACTCAAATGAAGTTGGACATTCAGTGGAAAAGAAGAATTATTCAATAAATGGTTTCAGGACAATTGATGGGTCCACGCAAAATAATCAGTCTACACAAAATAAGAATCAGTCTCTACCTGATTTCTCATCGTAAAAGAAATATAAGATGAATCAAATATGAAATGTAGGGAATAACTTTTTTAAAATGATAAAAGAAAATCATGGGATTAAAAAAAATAAGTTAGGAATAGAGAAACCTGTTCTAAGCAAAACATGAAACCCAGTGCCATTCTAGGAAATATTGATAAGTCTAAGTAAAAATTACACAAAAGCAAGTAACACATTTGGAAAACATCTATGACATATGAGAGACAAAGAACTAATAACTCTCGATAGTCCATGGACTTTTATAAATAACTTTGAAAAGTTCACATCTATCAAAATATGAGCCAAAAATTATGTACAGGTAGTGGCTGAAAGAGACAGAGTTTTAAAATTATATAAAAGATCGCTCAGCCTCATCTGTAATTAAATAAATAGTAATTAAAACACCAATGATATGCCACACCATTTTTTCACCAGAGGAGTAACAAAAAAAATAATTTTTTTCTTTTTTTTTCTTTTTTTTTTTTTTGAGATGGAGTCTCGCTCTGTTACTCAGGCTGGAGTGCAGTGGCACGATCTCAGCTCACTGCAACCTCCGCTTTCCCGGTTGAAGCGATTCTCCTGTGTCGGCCTCCCTAGTAGCTGAGATTACAGGTACCTACCACCATGCTTGCCTAATTTTCGTGTTTTTAGTAGAGTGGGGTTTCACCATGTTGGCCATGGCGGTTGATCTCGAACTCCTGACCTCAAGTGATTCACCCACCTTGGCTTCCTAAAGTGCTGGGATTACAGGCGTGAGCCACTGTGCCTGGCAAAAAGAAAATAAAAAAGTTTGATGCAAGTTTGTGTTGGCCAGGTTGTGGAGGAACTGGGTCTCTCATATACTATTGTATAAATGTAAATAGGTTCCTCTACTTTAAAAAATAATTTGGCAATCACATGTTTTTGATTATTTATCAAATTTTTAAAAAAGATGTAGATACTCTTTAATCCAGCAACTCCACTTCTCAACATTATTACATGGATGGATATTGGTACCAATGTCACCCAAGACAAATGGACAAGGATGTTCTTTGCAGCATTGCTTCTAAGAGCAAATATCTGGGAAGAGTGTAAAGGCTCATCTTAGGGAACTGTTTAAATAAAAGTTGCTGTATTCCACCTAATGGAAAACTATGCAGCTGTCAAAAATAACATGGAAAAATTGTATTTGCTGATTTGGAACATTCTCCAAAATATAATGTATTTTAAGTGAAAAAAATGATAGACAAAACTGTGTATATAGTATACATCTAATTATGTAAAATGGGTATATATTCATTCTTTTAACAAATATTTACTGAGTATTCTAGGCATTGTGGATACAGGAGTGAACAAAACATCAAAGGCTGCCCTGTTGGAACTTTTATGATGGTAGGTAGAGAAAGGCAATTCCCAATCACATAGGCAAAATTGTGATATGTGCTAGGTTGAAAATAGAGCGTGGGAAAGGGAATAGACTACAGTATGTCTTAGGTAGAGTAATGAGAAAGGAGTTCACTAGACAGAGAACAGAGGAGTGCTAAGAGGTGACAATGTGAAAAACCTTAGCCAAGTCCAGGTTCAGGAATCCAGTTTCAGGTTAGTAATAAATTCACACGATGCTATGACTTGTATGAAGTAAATTCATGAAATTTCACACCTAAATCATGTGATTTCTCTCTGCATTACAATGATTCTTTCTGTGAGAAAGAACCGAGGAGCAATATGATACGTGATACTCATTACATCCACTTTGTAGCTGAGGTATCCTGGAAAGTTGGTTGTCTGAGGTAACTAGTTAGCAGAATGGTGGACAAAACCACTGTGTCTGTGTCCTTAAGTCACCCCTTGTCAGCTGAGCTTCCCCCAAATCAAGGGAGAATACTAAATATCTATTTAATGGAATCTTGGCTTTCTCTCTGAGGCTGCCCATCCCTGGTATGTCCCTTATCCTCCCTGCAGACATTTCTCATGGATAGGAGTCCTATTGACCTTGTCTTTTATGTCTCCCAGGCGATTAAACAGTCTCAGTACCCTGTACCTGGATTGTTCAATGACTTTCTTCCCTTCTCAATGACTTCACTGGAGTAGAAGGCTAAATATAGGCATTCGCTCTCGTATCTCTCAGGTCTTTCCATGCAGACAGACTTGTTATCACTAGTAGACGGTGCTTATAAGAGAGACATGGAAAAGTGGAAGAATGGAAATAGGGATTTGGAGTGGTGCTAAAAACAAAGAAAGAGGCTTCTGAAAGCTTTCCATTTAATAAGATCAAACATAGAAGACACAAGATGTAACTTAATGACCAAGGATAGGGGCATAGCCTTGAGAAAATTAGAGAAGTGGAATGAATGCCTTGGACTCCAAGGAAGAGGGAATGGAAATGTAGTTCTGAGGCAGCTAACATCAATAAAGCCCTCTGATATATTTACTATAGAAATAAATGACCATCTTTTAATGCAAGGGTTGCAAACTTAGGTGACTGCAGGGGTGAGGCATGGAGTGGAAATGGGTAAGAGACTAAGTGGGGGCAGTAATGGCCGTGAGCACACAGACTCAAGGGGAGAGACTGCTGCTTGGTTAATGCTCATGATCAGCCAGCTGAAATATAGACTTAGTGTTGCTAGACCTTCTGATTTTTTGAAAGAAGTTAGAGATCCGATATTTAGTGTAAACAGTCTAATTTTTAAATTGAGTAACTCATTCAAACATATTTATGCAACTTATTCAAATGTATTTAGAGCATGTCTGATCTCTTCCTTGTATTCTTACCTAGTCTTAGGGGTAATCGTAGGGAAAGTGATGTGTATACTTGTTATACCTATATAGATGGAGGACCATTCTCCTCTCCCCAACAAAAGACACTTTTATAAGGATTGAGTGTGGCACAAAGAGTTTGTTTTTAGTATTTAAATTGAGTAGGAAACTCAAATGCAGAAGATCCTTTCCTGGGTCACACCTTTGGTTTTTTAAATGAGATTTGACTCTCTAGATATTGACAAACATCATATTATTGGGTCGTGGTAAATCTTCAGGTGGACTGATTCAAAAGCATTCAAAAGTATTTCAGGTGTTAAGGAATTGTTGGCACTGAACTTCAAAGGTGTTTCTGCATAAGAAATAGAGGCACTGATCATGTATTTGATTTACAAACATTCCTCAAGGATCTACTCTGAACCTGACACTGAAGAAATATTGTGGGAATTATTAAGTTAAATGAAGTCCTAGCTCTGCCTTCCAGAAGCCTACAGAGGAGATTAGACATGTTTACAGATAACAATTTGAAGTACATAGCAATAAGTTATAGGATGATTTATTCCAAGCATAAAGTGTATATTGCTACTATAGTGGTAACCTAGGTTATAATTTTCAAATGTAAGAGCCCCCAATACTATTCTTTTTACTCTTAGTGATATGAAACTATGTTAGAACATCTGCAGAAAGTCTGAATTAGTAATTTTAATAATAAATATTGCATACTGATATATTGTATATCACTGAGATTTATTTTATATACATTATTATATCAATTCCTGTGATCACTTCAATAAGTACTAATTTTCACAACTAAGTAGCTACAGAAAATGAGGTTTAGAAAGATATAGTATTTTACCTAAAGTCACACAATATAAGTAGAGAATGCAGAACTTGCATTCTGGGCTATTTGACAGTGGATCCCAAACTTTTAAAATTAGGCTTATAAAGATTTCCTGGAAAAAAAGAAAAATAAAAAATAGAGAACAAATTTTCCTGAAGGAAAGTAGGACATTATTATTTATAAGTATAATTAAAGAAAGGGTTCCTATTTGGATTCAGCTAATACTCATGGAATGCATTTTCTTTAGCACCTTTTTATGATAAAATACAATCATTTACTTTGGCTGTGCAATTGATATCTTTATTTTTCCTTGAAATATTGTAATAGCATAGAGATGTGTATACTTCCTGCTTGCTGTGCTGTCTTATAAGAAATCCAGAAACATAGAAGCATTATGGCATTTCCCAGTTAGTGTTTAACAAAATCTATTAGCAGATCCTAGTGATTATATGATAAATAACAAACTTAATTAGCAGTGTTAATTTAAGATTATCAACCATATGTTTTTCATTGTGAATTATCACTTGGTCTATAGATGGAAAATATAGGATGTATAATGTATTAGCTTAAAAAAAGCTCTTCAGGAAATATCTAGAATTATATAATTTTAAAATTTTGTTTTGAAAAGGTCTAATTTTCATTTCAAAATATATGAAGAAATCAAATGCAGAAAAATATTAAGAAAAAAGGTCTTAATTAATTAAATACTGTACAAATCCAAGCCCAATTTATGTTCAAGTGTTCAAGATCAGTTTTGTAATTTATGACTAATTCAGCATTTGCTTGTTTTCAATCTGGGTTTGCTAAATAATGTAGAATTTATTTTCCAAGGAAGTTATTCAGGGTCCCAACTAAAAAAGTATATATCAGTTAGGATGTTTTCAGCTGTAAGGAACAAAAAGTCATGATTTTATTGGGTTTAAACAATAATGACATTTATAATCTCATATAAAATGAAGTTCAAAGGCATGGTCCACTCTAGGTCTAATCCTTAAGGACTTACGCCTCGCCTTTGCTGATTCTTTCTCAGCTTCATTTCCAGAGGTATCTCACTTACTTATGAATGCAAAATCCCTGCAACAGTTCCAGCAGAAATATTCCAGCATGATAATGTCCAGGGAAGAAAACTGACCACCTCTTCCTTTGTTCTCTTCTCAGGATGAATCTATCTTTCCCAGGGGCCCTTCCCTGGAGGAAGAGATCCCCTCACATCTCACTGGCCAAAACTGTATTATATACTGTTCCAAATCCAATCATTGGAAAAGGGAATGGGACCTCTGTAATTGACTTAGGATATCAGGATCATCCCTTGGGCTGGGGTTTGACCCAAGTCCTCCAAAGTATATGGCTGAGGGTAGGCACTAGAATGGAACCAGAGTTGTGTTAGAAAGGAGAAACACATGGCTATTATAGAATAGTTCTAAATGCTACCAAGGAGGGCACAACTGTAGAGACCAAATAATCTTTTGCCATTCTTCTGAAGTTGGCACTTTGATTTCTAGATGGTTCCCCAACACCGTTACTTATCCTCCTCATAATTATAGCTACCTTGAAATTTGAGCTGGAAGGGAACACTCTGAGACCCAGATTGTTAAACATCTTTTCCAAAGTCATGCAATAAATTAAATGGCAAAGCCAGGGCAGTTTCTTGACTCAGTACAGGGTATTTTCTTTCATTCTTTACTCTTGAGACTTTAGAACTGTTGGTACCACTTTAAAATTCATGGCAAGAACTGGTCACTTTTGTAATTAACACCTCCTTATAATACATTTATTTTGTTTGTTTAGCCGGCTAGAAACTACATGGAGTCTGTGCTTTAAAAAAAGTCTGTGCTGAAGTCCTTATTCTCTGTTTTGGTATTGTGTGCATTAACCACCAATTGGTTTCTTCTCACCTTACACTTGGTGAAGATGTCTTTCGTTCAACATCTCTCTCTATTGCTCCCCATCTTCTCTTGCTCCATTTATGATCAGCTTTCTGTTTCTAAGTAGACTTTGTGATCACCCATTTCTCTTTGTGCCAGCTCCTAGCCACTAGTTACTTGAGCTGTGGTCTCTATTGTTCTTCCTACAGCCTACCCACTTGTGGTTGTCACACACATCCACATTGTTATATGTTCCCAAACTGTATTCTGGAATGATTTTGGCAATGGCTGCATTGGATGAGATTCATATTAATAAAGCGTTGAGATAACTTCTGCTATTACAAGTTTCCTCCTGTTTTTATAGTCCAAGAGGAGCTACTTCTTCTACTCTTATTACTTAATACTTAATACTACCCTTATTACATACAATGCACAAAAAGCGTGTGATTTATGACCTGCTCTAAACCTGAATGCTTGTGATTTACTTTGTGTTTTTCTTAATTTCTAGGCCAAGATGTTGATAAATATAAACAGCATCTTATGGATGTGTTCAACCTTAATAGCAACCCATGCGCTACATAAAGGTGAGTGTGCTAACAACTTCTTTGGTGTTAATTGAAATAAAAATATAAGTGCTGGAGGACGAAATGGCAATGTGGAATCACTGGAATAAAAGATTGATTTTTAAAATCTATTAAGTGCTGAAAACTATTAGTTAAAATATTATTGGACTAAAAACATTAGTTTTAAATAAATAAGTCAAAACAAAATAATAAGTAGGATGCTAAAGATGCAAGTGAGCTTTCAGTAACTTCCCTGATTAATTTTAGGCTTTGCAAAAAACCTCGTATATGGTATTGGGCATATTTTAAAATTCTAACACTATTTATCAAAAACTTTCCTATGCAAATAAAGAAACACTATTAAACACCCAGTGGGCTAGAATTTGAAAAGAATTTAGAAGATAAAGAGAAAGCTGACAGCCATGTTTTTGCCCTTACTTCCCTTTCTTTTCTTTTTTAGAAAAGCAGTTGGATATGCTTATTCCCTAGTTTTTTAACTTGAAATTTTATATTCTTCCAATGAGGGTTCTACAATTCCAAGTTTATTATTTAATATATTCAAGGTGATATATCAAGGAATTTGAAGAAAGATACTATCCAAGAGTTTCACTCATCTGCTTCTGTCTGTCTAATGTACCTCTCCAGACTCAGATTCCATTTCCTCTTCACACTTATATTATGTGTCAGACTCACCTTTTATGGTTCTCCAGATGAATTCCTTTTGCAAAAGTTTAAGTATCACTCTATCTATCATCCATCTATTTATTTACCCATCCATCCATGCATCCATCATCTATGTATTCATCCATCCATACCTCCAGCCATCCATTCATCTGTCCAAAATCTTTCCATCTGTTCGCTTATCAACATCTATCCATTCATCCATCTATCCATCCATCCATCCATCTATCGATCCCTCCATTCATCCATCCATCCATTTCTCCCACTCACCCATTCATTTGTTCACCCATTGATGATATTTTTTGAATACCTTCTTTGTGCCAGATATTATTCTGGGCGTCCAGGAATATACCCATGGAGGACTCAAAATTGACCTATCTTTCATTAAACTTACTTCTCTAGTTATAGGAGACCAGCAATAAACTAGTAAACAAACAACCCAGGTACTTTCAAGCTGAAGAACATAAAACAGAGTGACATCATAGAGAGTGGCCTGAGTTGGAGGAAGCTGATAAGACCTCCTTGAGAAAGTGACATTTAAAGTGAGATGAGAATGATGACGAGGAACCAGCCAGTCAAGACCTGTCTGTAAATTAGGGAGAAACATAGTGTGTTTGAATAGCAGAAATGTCACTATAGTTGAAGAGCAGTGATCAAGGGGAAAGTAGGAGACATGAACAGAGAGATTAGCAGAAAACAACTCATCTAAATAATAATAACACCCAACACTTGAATAGAACTCCCTACGATCCAGTAACTGTTTTAAATGCTTAGCATTAACTCACTGAAACATCCACACCCATGTATTCTATTGAGGAAACTGTGGTACCAAGAGAGACTAAGCAGCTTGCTTGAAGGCCCATACCCAGTAAGAAGCAAATCTTGGAGACGAACCAGTTCATGGGAGTGTGTGCTCTTTACCACCATGTTATACTTCTTATCTATATGGAACATTGTAGACTTTAAAAAAGTCTAGATTTTCTACTCAGGAGGCTGAAGCAGGAGAATCGCTTGAACCCGGGGGGCAGAGGTTGTGGTGAGCCAAGATCGCATCATTTCTCTCTAGCCTGTGCAGCAAGAGCTAAACTCCGTGTCAAAAAAAAAAAAAAAAAAAAAAGTCTAGATTTTATTCCAAGTGCAGTAGGAAGCATTGAAGGGTTTCAGCAAAGAAAGACGTGAGGTGATGAATGTTTTACAAATTTAATTTTTGATAATCTGTGCAGATTTGATTGTAGGAGAGCAAGAGTAGCAGCAGAGATATCATTTAGGAGGTTATTGTGGTAGCCTGTACATGACATGGGGGGAGGGGGGTAGTTTAGATCATGTAGCAGTAGAGATGAAGAGAAGTGAATTGGATATGTGGAGATGGAGGAGTCAGACCGACTGATGGATTGGATGAGGTGTGTAGTGAGGACATGAGAAGAGTCAAGGACAAATTGACTCCTGGGATGGCTCTCTTTCTCCTTTTTGCCTCCGGATTCCCCTTTCTAGCCAATTTAAAAGCTCCCCCTTGGCTGGGTGCGGTGGATCATGCCTATAATCCCAGCACTGTGGGAGGCCAAAGTCGGAAGAGAGATTGAGCCCAGGAGTTCAAGAGCAGTCTGGGCAACATAGTGAGACCCCATCTCTACAAAAATTTAAAAAAATTAGCCAAGCGTGATGGCTTGGACCTGTAATTCCAGCTACTGGGAAGGCTGAGGCAGGAGAATTGTTGATCACAGGAGGTCAAGGCTCCTGTGAGCCCTGATCGCACCACTGCACTCCAGCCTGGGCATCAAACCAAGACACTATTTCAATAACTAGTAAATAAATAAATAAATAAATAAATTCCTCCTCCATGTTCTGCTCGTCTCCTGTGCTGTTACAGATATAATAACATCTACCATGCTGTTGGGATAAGTAATTGCTTTTCTTTCCAAGTAGACTACTGTAAGCTGCAAAAAGGCCTTTCATCTTCTAACAGAGTGCCTGACACACTGACAGCACTTAGTCATTTTGTGTGTTGACAAAATGAGTGAATAAATAAATAAATGCCACAGTGGATCACCCGGATGGTGTTTAGAGTCTAGGCTCCACCAATTGGATCACGAAGACACACTAATCACATGGTGAAGCCTAAGAGTTGTCTTCCTCAAAGTTTTTGGGAGGTGAAGGTGAAGGTCACAGAGAGGAAAGGATAACAGCAACCAGTGAAGATAGAGAAAAGGATATGAAAAGGGGAGTGGCATTTGGATGGGCAATATTGGAAGGGAATTTACAGGGAAAGTAGTAGGTGACCATCCCTCGGCTGAAATTTAGACTTTCCACTTAAAGAAAGAACTCACGCAACAAAAAACAACTTGCGGTGTAGCTCCTTTACACTGTTTACAAAAATAATTTTGATAGCCAACAACATTGAGTAATTTCCGCATGTCTGTACCTATTCTTTGTAAATCCATGATCACTGTTATTAGATGTAATTAGTTTGGGACTAATTTCAGGAGAATTTTTTTATATGAGAGGTGAAAGTTGCAAATATACGATCCATGTAAAACAGATATTATGGATTTATAGTGGAAAACACAGTAGAAACTGGTTGTTGAGTCAAGACAAGTACTTTCATCTTAAGGTTTTTTCTGTTTATTCCCAGTCACTGACGAGGTCAACGAAATGAACACCTTGTCTATTGTTATGGGCTTTATTTTCACCCAGGAAGAACTATTTCCTTTAACAATACACATTATATTATCTTATAAACTGTCCTAATCGTTGATTATCTACCATTGGCCTAGTTATTTTGATGTTCCCCTTATAGTAGGAAACAGTCATGCACAGTCATGAATAAGTGAATGAATTAGATAGTGATATTTGTCACTTGAAAGGGTGATAAATTCCCATATTCTCAATCTGACAATTATTTGGCCAAGATCTGTGGGTGTGTGTTTGCTCAAACTGTGCAGATGGAATTTACATCATCTTTACTCTAAGGAATCTACTGACAGAGAATGACGAGTAGTTGGTTATTCATTATTCAGTGATTTCTCCCTTACTGTACTCATTTGGACCACAAACCATCGGTAACAGCCAACGTTTTGTTAGGATTCATTTTTATTACTTGAATTGTCAGCGTTTCAGACAAATTCCTGCAGGTAGCAGATTTCTTTTAAACATGCATACTCTGTAAACATTATACTCTGAACTACTGAATTTCTTTCTTAAAATATTTAGATTTAGTGAATTTCATTTTTGTGAACCAGTGCATTAAGACCGGAGATTTAATACACAAAAGATTTGACCACACAGCTTTTTGTTAATCTTGTTAAGATTGTATTCACATGAGTATATTATTTATATCCAACCAAAGCTTTTAATTTTCTTATGTATATAAACATCTAGAACAATAAACAGCCCTTGGGAAATTGCTTTTTAACACTATTTTGTTCCAACATACCTTTTCTTTACAGCACAGTTGTTTAGCAATGCTCTATGTTTCAGAAACCTCCCTATTGGATAGATTGGGTTGAATCTTATGTCTGCCCCTGTATACTTAAAATTGTGAAGATAAATATAATTTGGTAAGAAATATTGAAGAATTGGAAGACATTTATTTTAAACTAATTTTAAAGGACACGATAAAGAGTTTCAAAATTCATACCATAATTGAAGTTGATGATAAAGCTGTTTATTTTTTCATTTAAAAATAGTACTTTATTTGTGGCAAAGTTAGTCATCTAAATAATTCTTCAGGAAGGAAGATGAGATTTTCTAGAACATATGATGAATATAAATTTGGAGATTTTTAGATCACAAAATTCTCACCCTTTCTCTTCTCAGAACCATATCTTTGTGTTATCATCATCTCCCTAATTAGGTCCAAATTAAAGGAATATGAAATCGGTAGAAGGTACTTTCAGAGAGTCCTCTGTGAACCTTATGGATCTATTAAAAAGATCATGAAATTACTAAAAGATTTCAGTTCAGATAGTAATTAAATACTTATAGAAATAGGATGCATCTAGACTTTGAAAAGGAACTGAAATGAACACTTCTTTTGCTTAATTTAGGGGCAGAGGAAGCACACCAGAGCTAAAAGATTCCTTGATTAGGTGTCAGGAGACATGTGTTCTGACTCAGGTCTCTCAGCAGCCATCTGGGAGTTTATCCTTCCTCTCAGTGGAGCATCCTTAGTAAGGAATTGGACCAGTTTTACTTTATAGTTGAGCTAAGTTAGAAAATTTACTTTGTAAGCCAAGGAGGCCATTAAAAGTGGAATTATCCTCTTGTAATTATATTCCAAAATGCTAATAGTTTTAGCAATATTTCAAAGGATAATTTACTACAGCTAATAGCACACTTCACTTTGTTTTTATTTAATTTCATTAAGTGCCTTAAGTCTGCTTTGGATAAGCTATATGTAGATTAATAAAATAATAACTGCATGATAACAATGGTTATTATACATTTGAAATAAATTAATGATTTATATTGTAAGTACATTAAATATGATACTATATTAATTATTTTGGATTTATTTGCATCACATGAAATATTTCATAGGCCAATCTTTTTTAGGTTAAAATTTTAATCTTTAGCAACAGAATTTTTTTTTCTTAAAGGGTATAATATCTCCATAGTATCTTCTTGCAATTTTCAAAATGCTTTTCTCCAGCTGTGTTTACATTGAGAATCCACAGTGTTTACATTGAGAGTGGCCCATGTTGAGATGTGTGTTTCCGATATGTTTGACCACTAGCAGAGTGTTAGATATACATCATTTCATTGGTTAAAAATAATTATTTAATTTAATCTAGAGGCTACTATTAACTTGTTGACCATATTTTCATGAAGTGAGCATTGTTTGTGCATTATCAACAACTTCCATTATTACTAACATATTGTCTAGCTGAATTAATAGAGGCTGGAAGATAGAGAGGAGAGTGGGAGAGAAAGGGATGGATTCCTCTAAGAGTGAAAGAACATTTATTTTGAATGTAATGGTGTTAAACTGTAGTCAATATATTGTTTATCATTAAAAGTTTAAGAGTTTAAAGAGAAGGACATTCTGCAGATAAATATTTTAGGAGGGTTAGGTGAACAGAAACCAACCTTTCCCCACTGTATAATTGAAGGTAATGTCTCACTGCAAAGTGATGGTAGCTGGATTTGTTATAATTATGAAAGCCTTTGGTTCCAACACAGGACCAAAGAGCATCCTTCCAATGTTAGACTTTCCCTGGTTCCAGTCCTATGAAGCACTTTTTATTTTCACTTCATCTTTGAATTTTGTTTTCATTTCCTCTAAGGTAATGTGGCAGTTATCGTAACAAACATTTTTTGTCTTTTGACCTGTAGACATAATTTTCATCTTTCAGCTGCTCTTCTTAATGTTGGTCCAGTCATTTAAACCTGCCCTACGGATTCTAGTCTGCCCTTCATTGCCCTTAATTGCTTGATCTCTTATGCTTGCCTTATTTTATCACTTATTTTGTTCATGTTAAACACTAAATTAAAAATATTTTTAAATGAATGATGCGACATACATAGAAATGAGCATTATTAATCCCTGTTGTTGTAAAACATCATTGAAATTGTATGCTATTCTCTTTCTATAAAGTCATTCTAATTATTTCACATGTTGAAGATGTAACCAAACTATTATAAGGGCTGCTTATTCATTCACATATTGAATAGATTCAGTTTGGGTTTTTTAAGATTGTTAATTTGGTATTTTCTCTTTCCTCTAGTCAAAGTGGGAAAAAGCCCACCTGTGAGGGGCTCCCTCTCTGGAAAAGTCAGCCTACCTTGTCATTTTTCCACCATGCCTACTTTGCCACCCAGTTACAACACCAGTGAATTTCTCCGCATCAAATGGTCTAAGATTGAAGTGGACAAAAATGGAAAAGATTTGAAAGAGACTACTGTCCTTGTGGCCCAAAATGGAAATATCAAGATTGGTCAGGACTACAAAGGGAGAGTGTCTGTGCCCACACATCCCGAGGCCGTGGGCGATGCCTCCCTCACCGTGGTCAAGCTGCTGGCAAGTGATGCGGGCCTCTACCGCTGTGACGTCATGTACGGGATTGATGACACGCAAGACACGGTGTCACTGGCTGTGGATGGTAAGGCTTTTAGTATCTGCAAGAAGGTAGTGTAACATGACACCTGGTTCAGAAGCATTGTGAAACAGCACTGAGAAGTAACTGTTGTTTGGGGTTTGGACGAGTGGAAAAACACCCATCAATTCAATAGTCCATGTCTTTCACCAAAAATGAACTGGTATTCACTCAAAGGTCAAGGCAGGTGCGTTTTTGGCAACCGCTTCATTGATTCCATGAAGGAAAGTATTGTTTACTGAAAATAACGAATACCTCAAGGCATAACACATAATTTAATAATCATTACTTCAGTGTTGAGTCTTATCAGTGATTCTTTTTCAAGACTCTAAAGGCAAATCTACATTTAAAAAATTATTACATATGTGTGTATGCACATGTACATACATATACACACATACATATACATATATACATGAAAACCCTTTCCCCCTTTTTTCTCTCTTAATATGATTATTAAACTATTTGAGTTTCCTTTTAAGAAATTCTATCATAACTTACATTGAAGAAATAAGGTATTTAATAAAAACCATGGTACATATCAGAGTCTTAAAAAGACCAAGACTTAATAAATATTTGAACTTGATCAAACAGAAATTTAGTATATTTTTTAAGATTAATATCCTAGTTGTTATCCATTAAGTATTGCAGTGAGACATTTTAGTTTCACCCTCTTTTCAGGGGTGGTTTATATGTCATTTGAATTTAAGTTGGGAGACAAAGCAAAGAAAAATTGCTTTAATTGGGTACACACATAATGCTGTAGCTCTTGGAAGCGTAATATTTTGGCAAGTTATTAAGCAAAATTCTAATACCCAGACATGATGGAACAGATTTTCTTCCAATCCTCCATTTCCCTATAAAATATTTACCTTTCAGAAATATATACAAAGGGTTTTATTAAAAGTCTTTCTTGTGTAGCCAAAAGGAAATACTTTGAATTTCAGATGCAACACATTAACTTTCTGAATACCCTTTTATATTCAAATTCTATTGCTTCCTTCTATAAATCTATTTTTATGTTGTCTAGGCATCCACTAAGTATCCTGGGTTCTTCTAACCTTTTTATCATTTATTTTCGTTAGCCTCACTACTGTGATTTCTCTCTCTCGCGCTCTTCTGTTTACATATCACTTTTGAAAATCCCCAAAGAAGTTTAACAACTTCTTACAATTTTTCATCATTAAAGAATTAGCAATGGATTTGCCCCTTGCCCCTCTGAAACAATGAAAATCCTCCACTTAATCTCCTTAGCTCCATGGGGTCTTCAAATTATTCCAGCAACTGCAGATACTTATACAGATTGAAGTTCCCTGCCTTGGTCGAGGAGGCCTCTTTGTGCCCCTTTACTGCCAATCTTCAGTGCACATGGAAGATTTTTAATTACCAAGAAGACTATTTGAGGCTTTGATCAACATTAAACTAATCTAAATCTATTCAAATTCTTGCTTAAGCCTTAGAGATCATTTTAAGCTATTTCTTATATTCACCAGATAGCACCATATGTATTTCCTGGCAATTTTAGAGAGGTTCTATGAAGGTACAAATTGCCATTTGATTATTTATTTATTTATTTTTTTGGCAAAATCTCCTTTTTGAGTCATAAAATATTAGAAATGAGAAAATGAATGCTAGTTGTCATTGCATCTACTTATTGCCTGTGCAGATCTTTTTGTGTTGGCACTGATCTGAGGTACTTATCTATGAGATGGGTAGTCTTTTCCCCTGTAGTTATATTACTGTAGTAATATAACTTGGAAGACAGAGACGATCTGATGACAGAAGGATGAACACGTGGGAGACAGTCTTATAGCTAGAAGTCAGGCTGCAGAAGATAAACTGTTGTCAATCCCAGGAAATTACTAGGGATAAGAAGAGTGGCATGTATCTTGGAAACCACAGTTTATTCCAAATAACAACAACAAAAAGTGTTCTTAAGTGGGATGACTCTCAATAAAATCTCATTCATAAGATCTGGTTGCCTCAGTTTCTATTTTTCAGTGACTTCTCTGGCACATTAGTTCAATCCACTTTGATATCTTGCAGAAATGAGTCATCATATTTACTCCAGCTAAAAATGGAGAGACTCTTGTTGACATGGGAAGAGAGGATCCAGAGCTCCACCCCCTTGCTTGCTCTATCCTCATCCCTTTGAAAATTTCTTGAGCCCTGGAGCACAATTCAGAACCACTAGTTTATACAACCCCTAAAATACAACAAAGTGAAATTTGAGGCAAGTATCAGGAGCTTCTACTAGGAAGAATTTGATAATTTATTTCAGGCTTTCTTTGGATAAAAAATATACGTGTTATCTGTCATAGCAGAGACCCTACATTATGCTGGTCAGGTAAAGAATATGATAAACATTTGAATGATACATGGTGGTCTACTCAACATTTGAAAATCCTTTACCTAATTTGACCTTCACACCAATCAAGTAACATACATATTTTTAGTTCCACCTTATGGGACAGGAAATTAACGCTCAGAGAAACTGACTTGTATAAAAGTAAGGAGCAAATTAGGGATTGGAACAAGTCTTCTCACTCATAAATAGTCCAGTGCCTTTCCCACTCTGGTACATCGTCTCTGAAGGTAAATATCTCAGTGTTTTATATTTGGAGGAAGTGGTGTTAGTGAATATTTTTATGAGACAGGTGAGTGTTTCATGCATAAACATTGGGTTGACCCTGGATAAAGTCCTGAAGTAAAAGTTGATCTTGTGGTCCCCTTAGGTCTTTGTATCTTCTGCAGAATCTACTCCCTTTAGGTATCTGGTGTTCCCATGATAGACTGAATACTGCCTGCAATCAGGACAACTATTGGGATTCAGTGACTTAAATCTCTTTCTTGGATCTAGGAGATCTGCTAGGAAATGTTCTGATGCAGCAGAATGGGATGTCTAGATGAATGGCGTTTTTGGAGTGCCTCAAATCAACATGATTTTGCATAATGCTGCATAAAGTAAAAGTAAATGATTATTATGATATTATGACTATGTATCCAACTAAGTTTATACATTGCTCCAATGAGAAATTTTGCACAGTGCAGTGGGAGATTTGAACAGGCTGGCAATTGTTTGCTGTTGTCTTTGCAGGGGTTGTGTTTCACTACAGGGCATCAACCAGCAGGTACACACTGAATTTTGAGGCTGCTCAGAAGGCTTGTTTGGACATTGGGGCGGTCATAGCAACTCCAGAGCAGCTCTTTGCCGCCTATGAAGATGGATTTGAGCAGTGTGACGCAGGCTGGCTGGCTGACCAGACTGTCAGGTAAGACGTCTGGGGGCCACAGGCCTTCATTATTAACTTGAGAGTGAGAAGAAAGTGCCACTAACTAGTCATTTATTTCCCCAGATATCCCATCCGGGCTCCCCGAGTAGGCTGTTATGGAGATATGATGGGAAAGGCAGGAGTTAGGACCTATGGATTCCGTTCTCCCCAGGAAACTTACGATGTGTATTGCTATGTGGATCATCTGGATGGTAAGATGTTTGAGTTTCCGTGTCTTTGTATGAACTGAGAAAACTGAGGGAAGACCAGAAGTGCATTGGAATAGAGCAGTTCTTCGTGCTTGTTTGGATTCCAAACGGTGGCATTTTGTTTATACGACTGTATGATTTTGTGGTAAAATAAGCCGAAATTAAAGTGGAAAGGGAAGGAGGAGTGTGTAAATGGTTATGCAGGTTAGAAATGTCTTCAGTTAATGGCAGGTTTTCTTACAGTCATGCTGCTCTTGGACTGTTTCCAATACACTTTTAGAGCATTGAGAATAGAAAGCTGTAAGGGTGGTACCTATTCTGGTGAGAGCATAAGATAAAAATCGTGTAAAGACAATCCACGGTGAATCCAAGTACTGATAAACACCCCAGAGCTAACTAAATAACTCTGTAAACTAGCCCAGCAGGAATTTTCAAGTTTCACTTCCTGTTTATTTTGTTACACTAATATTCAGAGCAATCCTTCATTCAACCAATCAATACATTAAACCAGTTAACACATAAAAAATCACTTACTGTGATTTTTATAGGTACTCTGCTAGTTGTTAGAGATATGGAGTCAGTTAAGATATAGCTCTTCCTTTTAAGTTGCTTACAGTCTGATTTTGGCACTGTCATTTCTCCGTTGCCTGAGTTAGATTCTTAGAGACAAATTTGAGTTCAATAGTACTGACATTATCTAAAGAGCATGGTGCAGCTTTATTATAAAGGCGCAGGAGGGCGGGCATAGTGGCTCACACCTGTAATCCCAGCACTTTGGGAGGGCTAGGTGGGAAGACAGCTTGAGTTCAGGAGTTTGAGACCAGCCTGGGTAACATGGTGAAACCATGTCTCTACAAAATACCAAAACTTAGCTAGGTGTGGTGGCATGTGCCTGTAGTCACAGTTACTCAGGGAGTGGAAGAAGTGGGTGGGGGACAGGAAGGCTGAGGTAGGAGGCTTACTCGAGCCAGGAGATGGAGGCTATAGAGAGCTGAGATTATGCCACTGCACTCCAGCCTGGGTGACAGAGTGAGACCTTGTCTCAACAAATACGTAAATAAATAAAATAAAGGCACATGGAATAGAAGTTTCTACAACTTTTTATTTTCATTTGTATTAACAGCTATTATTGGAATCCTAAAGGTATAGATAATAGTGTTAAATTAAATTATACTTTTAATTTTGACTAGGTGCACATAAAAAGAATGATCTGAATTTTCTTATGTTTAAAATGAGGAGGCTGGACTAGATAATTTCTGTGGCCTCTTTCAACCTTAAATTTCTGTGATTCCCTGATTCTGTGAATTGAATAAGCAACCTTAGAGCCTGAAAGCTAGAATATAAGCAGCTGATATTTTCCTAATGTCTTGACTAAATTTGCATCAGAAGGCCTGCTTTCAAAAAGGGTGCTTAGGTATAGTTCTCTAGTATCTTAGCATTCTTATTTTCACTATCACTGAAGATTGCCAGATGTATTTTCTAAACCAAAAGTGCAGATGTGAGCAAATTTTATTTTTGTATATAGGAAAAGGGAAAATATAACATCCAAGCTATGGTTGAAATATATAAAACTAGAGCTTTTCTCTTGCCTTTATTTTAATTGACTTAAAAAAATATAATAGAAGATGGTTGGTAGGAGAATCTGATTAAATAATCTAGGAAATAAATTGGGCTGCTGCTATTTTGGTAAGGTGGGAATTTGTATCACTATTGTTTTAACTTAGTGTAGTATCTGCAAGGGTGATAGTTATAAACAATATCTGAAATGCTGGTAATACTAGAAATGATCCAGAGGTAGCTTTTGCAAAAGTATATGTAAGATCTAATTAGCCTGAAAGATCTTTACCAAATATTATTTAAATGGTGGGCTTTCATGGCCTGATTCAAATATGAATAAGCATCCCAAGCCAGATCCCTTGGTGGGAAGACAGGCTTATGTACCCATGAAGCCACCAGCCAGAGAGCACTAGAGAACCCCCGTGTATATGTTTTTCGGTTTACTCTGATAGAGGTACTATCAGCTCTTAGCTCTCTAAGGCTATAGACTGCCCAAATTCAAAATTATTTTTTCAAGCCCAGAGAGGGATTTTATAGAAGTCCCAGAAATTTCAGGGCCTCTGCAAGTACTGTTTGAAGAACTTTTGACAAGTCTTGGTGGTGGGAGTCCTTCCAGGGATTTCCTAGTCACACTGTCTTCATTGAATGATGGCTCCCCACAATCTGCTCATAGTATCATAACCAGTGTTCAGGAACTGGACCCTGTCAGAAGAGGAGCTCTGAGGATGAATGTATATCTCCCCTGACGAAGGACTTACTAGTCTTACAGACATCCTCTCCCAGTTCCATAAACACAGTCACTTCTAAGGAAACCAGTTGATGTCCCAATGTAACCAAACTGTATTTTATAAAGTTATTTTGGATAAATCTACATATTTGGTAACTGAAAACTTGTAATGTGGAATATAGCATAACTTTGTTTAGGGTCTTATCAACAGAATTTTAATCTTTTTGTTTTAATATGTAAAAACTGGAAGAGAAATATAAGAGACTCAGTTCAAATATTAATTCAAGCACTGGCTGAAATTTGTGTCAGCAAAGTAACAAGGCATTTATTTGTTTCATAAAAGAAACTTGACAAATCTGGAGGATATTCAGCATGTTTACAATAACATTGTTCCTGACATTTTTTTCCTCCTTGTTTATTGACTCTTGGACTAAGTATCAAATCTTTGGACACTGCTCTTTTCTTTCTTGGCTTGAAAGTGAGCAGGAATGGGGGTAAAAGGTAACTTTTATGGCTGATGAGGTAAGAGGAAGATCACAAAATCATTCTTGTAAGGCTTCTTTCATTTCTTAACTGAAGTATATGTCTTCCCTATTGAAGTAAAGACCATTGGCTAATCTGTGAATTAATACAAAATTCTTGTGGAAAGTTTACTATAAAAAATTACATCTGGTACTTCAATTACCATGTTGATAAAAGATTATTTGAAGGTGAGTCAAGATTCCTTGTAAGAGGCATTGCTAAATTCATGAGTCAAATAATTCCCACCTATATTTTATTGTATTTGCGGGAGCCAAGTGTGTGTGTATGAGAAATGGTGGGGACAGTAAAAGATTTGATGTACTCAGATTGCATGTGATGGAACACACACACACAGGAGTTATGAACCGAGGTGCAATTAATTTAGATCAGAAGCCGTATATCCCAGATGGTCTGATGAAAAAGCCAATTAAGTATAAAATGAAACCTTGCTCAAAAAGGCAATTAATTTTCTGTTTTAATTTAATTATTTATTGTGAGAGATATATAGTTGACAGAATGTTGACCTGTTTTTTCTCTTTCTTGTTTTATAATGTCATATTTTCCTGACACATGTGTTTCTCTATAAAATTTAAATAATTGCACTAAATTAAATCCTGCCAGTTTTGGGAGAAAAATCTAGTAGAGTTCTTTTCCTAAGGTGGTGATTATAACAGTTATGTATATTCAATGAATACTTAATTCTGCTTTTCAAAATAACCTATTAAGTGTTAAAGAGTAATTACATTAGCTATATTCACTAGTAAACATTTAAATATCAGCTTGTGTTCTTAGAAATGGTCTGGAAATTATGACGGCTTATTAGACATGATTCAATCAGTAATAGAATGCTATTATTAAGAAATTAATGGAATTAAAATTTTTAAGTGGGAATCTAGAAATTAAGATCCACAAAATAATCCTTATTAGGAATTTTAATCTTTGTTTCCCAGTAAGACAGATTTGGAAAACATTGGGAGGGTTTTAAGGTAGAGTTGAGATGATTAAATGGCTCAAGAAATTAGGTAAAGGATCGGAATTATTTAAGAATGAAATTAATAGACTGGCTATTTATTTGGTTTCCTGATGGTAGCAGGTACTTTAAAAAATAAGTTTCTTTTTTAGGCATTTAATTTACCCCGCAGATAAATTGGAGGATTGCAGATGAGGTCCTACTACCTTCTTTCACTGTTGACCCACTTAGTTTCCTTGCAAATGAGTCAATACTTCCAGTCTTGTCTCTAAACCTGACAAATGGTTGGTTCAGGAGCTTCTTTCCCTCATGACATAGGCCTATCCTCTTATGGCCTGCATTTTCTATATAGCCCCGCCTTTTGGTATTTACTTCACCTGGGTTAACTACTACCCTACTATTCCAATTCCCTGGTTTTTTACACAAACTTCGCAGCACTTTGACAGGCCTATACTGTGGGCACTCTCTTTCATCTCATATTCCCTCCTGAAGACCTGGTTGATTCTTCTCATCTTTATCATCTCTGAACCTTGAATGTATGACTATAATTACCCTCTTGCAAATATTTGCTTATACTTCTTTCTCTCCTACTAAACTGTGGGTTTGGGGAAAGAAGGAAACATACGAGTTCATTTTTGTATGCCCAATATTTCCTTAGCATATAGTAGGTGCTCCATAGGTAGAGCTGAATAAATGAGTGAATTAATGAATTAACTTCTAAACCATTAATGCCTCCCTACTCACCTTACTTTACAATTGCTTTCTGGATAGTTTCACACTTCTCCAGGCTCCATCAGTATCCTACCAGCTTCCTGATTTTTTTATTGCTTTAATTTTCTTATTAGTTTGTTTAATTTCATTTTTGTTCTCTTATACATAAATTGTAAGCCAAAAGTCTTGTGGGACATATGGGGCATGAAAGAATACCAAAAGAACTAATAAGTGAACAATGAAGATGTTAATTTCTAGTTTTGCATGTTTAGCCACCGAATTCTCTTCTGAATTTCATACCCATATTTCTAGTTTGTGAATCACTTTTGAGTTTCATTTTTGGTTTTGGTTGTCACATATAGTCCCCATCACTTTAAGAATACTTTGGGGGATCTGTTTTACTACCATCAAAACACTTAAACATCATTGCCATGTAATTCTCCTACTTAACTTTGTGCGTTGGTTTTGTTGGCTTCATCCACAAGCATATACTCTGCCTGGTCTTCAAAGCCTAGACCTGCTCTACTGCAATCTATTCATCCTTGGTTCCCACACTCTTTAGTGTGACCCCACACACGTGCATCTTGCCCTTCACAGACTCTTTGCTTGCTCCTGCTTGCAAGTCTGCTCTGTTCCTCTCAGGGAACACACACCCGTCATCCCTTCAACATTGTGATTTTGCCTGTGCTTGAAGACTTACTGCTTCCAGGATCCCCCTTTTGGCTATTGCAGCTCACACTGAAATTTCTTGACTCTGAACTTCTACTTTACTTAGAGTTAATTCCATGTGATTTATTGCTTAATTGCTTTCTGGTTTCTTTGTGTTCATAAAATATAAAATGTTATATGTTTGTTTTATTTCAGCAAAATTATTGTAAGCTCTAGTAGAGATAAGACCGTAAACTTCTATATCTTTCCCAACTGCAATCAAGAGCCTGTTCCAATCACAGACACATAATAGTTATCCAACAAATAGTTGGTGGATTGCAGTATTTTTCCAATCTTTGTCCCTTCTGGAAACTGCCTTCTACCCCCACCTTGCCATTTATCTATAACACTTGAAAAAATGCTTTGCTTTATTTACCAAATTCAGAAAGATCTACTTTTGACCATTATTTAATCACCATGATACTATTTTTTCCTCTTTGTAGTTCTCCTCTCACTCTTTTCTTTGATGTCTCTTAGAAATTACTGCTTCCCAGAGACACTCTTTTCTGGCCTCTCATGATAATTTATTTTCCTTGCCTTCCATTCCTTCCCAGCAAATTGTCCTCTCTGGGATTGCTTTTCTTGTATTAATACCTATTCATCAGTTATAGGTTATTATTTTTACTGTTTCCTGATGTCAAAGTCCAGGATGGCTTTGTCACCTCTGTGACTTACCTAATGCCTCCATATCATTCTTGTGACTCACCTAGAACCAAAAACAACTTTTGCATTTTCGTTACTTTATGAGCTCCTTTAGATATGAAAATCTAAGCATTTAGATAAACATCATCAAGTAGGTCTTAGAGCAGGGTTAGTTCTAGCTTTTTAGAGGTTTTGGTTGAACCAAAATCAGATATCAAATCTGAAAATTGTGTAATTTCTTTCCTATAGATTCTCAGATTGCCTGTTAATTTTAATGAGATTTACAGTATGTAATCCACAGAATACTTCACTGATGGAGGTTATTTAAGAATTAGTGATTTGTGTCCTTACTGGGTTTATTCAGTTAAAAAGCCACATATCAGCTTGAAGAGCCTCTTGCATGCTATGATACAGCTGATGGTTAAAATAGTGATTCTTTATTTCAGAATCTCTTCACATTTGTTGCAGTTGGGCCTAGAAGATGCTGAAAACTTTTTATGCTCTGTAGCTTCCTATATAGACTTTGGAGATTAACACACCTTCCTTGGAGTTGCTTCTGTGTACAGTGTTTGAACAGTCTACCTAAGAGCCAAAGAGGAAAGCAATTAAGCACAGCATGGGGGGAGCACCTCTGGAAGATGATGTCCTTATTCAGTATAGTGACTTCAGTAAGATTGACTGTGAGGTAGCTTCATGAGTAGAATGAGGAAGGAAAACATCTACTGTATGGTTGGAGTATTATTTAACTTAAATCTTATGAACTCTTTGTCAGGAACTTTTTAAAAGAAATCTCACCTTTGCCTGCAAGGAAACTGAGGCACAGACAGGTTAAGTGATTGGATATGCCTTTTTTTCTTCTTCTACTGCCATAAACTCACAGGACCACCAAAGATTCCCCAGTAGAGCAGCAGACAGTCTTGCAAGCCAAGAAGATAAAAAGTACCCTCAAAGCTCCCCCAAATCTCTGATATCTCATCAGAAAAAATCATAATTCTTATTTGAGCAATGATTGCATTACAGATAGGATTACAATGATTGGGATTGCTGGGTCAAATGGTAACTCTACTATTAACTTTTTGAGGAAATTCTAGGCTGTTTTTCAATGTGGTTGTACCGTTTTACATTCTCATCAGCAGTATATTAGGGTCCTGATTCCTCCACAGTCTTGTCAACACTTGCTATTATTTGACCTTTTGTGTAGCCATCCTAATGAGTGTAAAGTAGTATCTCTGTGGTTTTTAATTGTATCTCTGATGGCTAATGAGCTCCAACATCTTTTTATGTGCTTGCTAGTTATTTATCAATCTTCTTGGTAGAAATGTCAACTCTGAAACTTTGCCCACTTATAATTGTGTTGTTTTTTTATTATTAAATTGTGAGTGCTCTTTGTATATTCTAGATTTGCATGTCTTCTCATGCAAATGATTAACAAATAGTTTTTCCGATTCAGTGAGTTGTCTTTTTACTTTCTTGATAAGGCCCTTTGAAGCACAAAAGTGTTTAATTTAGATGAAAAGTCCAATTTGTCTATTTTAAAAATTTCTGTGCTTTTGGTGTCATATCTAAGAAAACATTCCCAAATCTCCAGTCATGAAGATTTATCTCTGTGTTTTATTCTAAGAGATTTTTAAGTTTTAACTCTTTTGCTTTTATTTTGATCCATTTGGAGTTAGCTTTTGTATATGGTGTGAGGTTGGAGTCCAAATTCATTCTTTTGGATGTGGTCCCAGCACCATTTGTTGAAAAGATAATTATTTCTCCATTTAATGACCTTGGCACCCGGTTGAAAATCAATTGACCATAGGTAGATGGGTTTATTTCTAGACTCTCAATTATATTCCATTGATCTGTATGTCTATCTTTATGCCAGTACCACAATGTCTTTATCACAATTGCTTTGTAGTAAATTTTGAAATTGGAAAGTGTGAGGCCTCCAACTGTGTTCTTCTTTTTCAAAATTGTTTTAGTATTCTGGATTTCTTGAGTTCCCACATGAATTTTAAAATTGGCTTGTCAATTTCTGCAAAGAAGCCAGCTAGGATTCTGATATAGATTGCAATGCATCTCTATATCAACTTGGGGTATATTGCCCTCTTAGCAATATTATGGCTTCTGATCTGTGAACCTCAGATATCTTTCACTTTTTTAAAGATATTCTTTCATTTTATTTAACAATATTTTGTTCTTTGCAGAGTATAAGTTTTGCAGTTCTTTTGTTAAATTTACTTGTACATATTTTACTATTTTGATGCAAATGCAAATGTAATTTTCTTAATTTCATTTTTTGATTGTTTATTACAAGTGTATAGAAATGCAATTGATTTTTATATATTGGTCTTGTATCTTGCAACCTTGCTGAACTTGCCTCTTAGTTCTAATTGTTTTTTAGTGGATTCCTTAGGATTTTCTTTATACACTCTCTTTCATTTACTTTACATAAGTAGAATGGTCTTGACATAAACTCCTGGAAGCATGTGACAGTCATTTGCTTTAAGGTTTTGATGTCAGGGTCTCCTGGAGTTTTGATGTCAGGGTCTCCTGGAGTTCTGAATCAAAAGAACTTCTTTGGAAATACAGTCGCCATTTACCTCCCAGCTGTGAAAAGCCAAAAAAACCCAAACTAGGCTGATCCTCCTGTGTTGACCTGAGGTCATTCTGTGCCTGTCAAACCAAATAACACGTTCAATCTTTTGTATATTTTGAAGACTCAGAAACCCAGAAATTTTTAGAACCTCTTTCTCACTCTAATTAAAACCTACTGCTCTGTCAATGGGAAGGAATGAGTCCAGACATTCTGAAAACCGTACAAATGTGTTTACATTTTAGTTGGGGCTTCCTGCATCTTTAACTTCTTCAAATTGACATAGGTAAGATCTTGTGTAATAGCACATTTGCAAATATGCAGATTCATTTTCAAATGAATACAATCTGATTTAGAGAATATTAACTGACTATCATAGCAGACTATGGATAATACTCTAATAATTAATTACAGGTTAACATTTTTAAAACTCAAAGACTATGCTTTAAGCCACATTATGCTCTACTTTAGCCTAATACAAGGGAGAAATTTGGAGGGGGCCCTCCTAGCTTTCTAGTCTCATTACTCCCAAATTAGAAACATACCAGCCTAACACTAACTATGGGGTCTAAAATGAAGTTACTTTGGCAGCCCTAGAGTTTTCTTGTCTCAGTTAACAGCAGATTGGCCTTTGTGCAGGTTAAATAATCAAATCTTAGAGGAAATTGACTTGCTTTTAAATTATCTACAAATGTTAGCCCTATATAAGACTATATAGCAGTATATATTAGCTGTTAACCAATCCATGTGAAGCTGATGGACTTTGTGATTCAGTGGATAATAAGCATTAGTTTTTGCTGCTTTGATCTTATGTTTATCAATACAGACCAAAATACAACAGAGAGAGAGATAGAGAGATAGAGAGAGAGACACAGAGAAGAAAAAGAAAGTGTTGAAAAAGCTTAAAAGTCCAACACTTCAAAGCTAATCATTTTGTTGAATTGTTGATATTACCTTGATACTTGATATATTCTGTTAACGATTTTATCATATGGGTATTTAGAAGCTCATTTCATGTAACTACTTCCCGCTTACTCATCCCATTTACTTTTGCATCCATTTATTGCTTATATACCATTCTGACCCAGATAGCAAGGAAATGTGAAAACATTTACAAATCTTGAACTTTTATAGTAAAACAACAACAACAACAACAACAACAACAAAACAAAAAACCAAAAAACCAGGGTGTTCTGGTCCCAAATTTCCAAAAGGAAATTATAAATTAGTCTATAAGAACTGATTTTCAGACCAAATAGTACAGTATAGTAGAGCTATAAGCACCAATGAACAGAAGAAACATAATCATGTATCATATCACCCAGCAAATATACTCTACTAGAAAACTGGTGAGACCTCAGCTTTGACTACCACAGAGAGCAGCCCATCTGCTGCAGTCCAGTAAAGAACTGTGTAATTATCTGTGATTAAGTCCTCCTTTCACCTTGGTGATTGCAAGAATTGTCAGTGGGGGAGAAAGATCCTATCCCGGTTTTACTCTAGACTCAGGCTCTTTAATCATATTGTCGAGTGACTCCTGAGTATAAACTAGCTTTTGAACACTTTGGGTCATTTTTAATGTTTTGGTTTGTTTTCATCATTGCTTGCCATTTCAGTATGTGTCATGTTTGAGTCAGTCAAGAAGCAACTTTTCCACTTAGCAAACAGAATTGTGAAAAAAAATATACATGGTCCACTTTCTAGGGAGTCTTGTAGCAGCTATTGGTCAAATTAGAGTATTTTTTTCTCTTAATTTCTGATGTTAATTCCCACAATTAAGATAACTTTAGTTTGTGGAATGTCATCAGATATTAAAGTCTTACAACATGTCTCCCAGTTTCTTCTAGGGCATCCCTGGAAAGTTGAAATAACAGGAATATGTCAAAGCTATATGTATTTAATTTGAAATTTTGGAAAACTATGGCTTAAGATACTGCATATGCTTTCCATATGAATATGCAAATTATCCTATGCATGAAAGACTCTGTTATATATCATATTTTATACATACACTAATCTGAATATATATGTATATATCTCAATGAATTTTTTTTTTTTTTTTTGAGATGGAGTCTCTCTCTGTTGCCCAGGCTATAGTTCAGTGGCACAATCTCAGCTCACTGCAACCTCTGCCTCCTGGGTTCGAGCAATCTTCCTGCCTCAGCCCCCCAGTAACTGGGATTACAGGCATGCACCACAATGCCTGGCTAATTTTTGTATTTTTAGTAGAGACAGGGTTTCACTGTGCTGTCCAGTCTGGCCTCGAACTCCTGACCTCAGATTATCCACCCACCTTGTCCTCCCAAAGTGCTAGGATTACAGGCATGAGCCACTGCGCTCAGCCTGATGAATTCTTATTATAACAATTTAGCTTACTTTAAACCTGACATCTTAGATAATACATCACTTTGTTTATATAAAATATATTTGGCATATTTCCTGGTGTATTAGTCCATTTTCATGCTGCTGATAAAGACATACCCAAGACTGGGAAGAAAAAGAGGTTTAATTGGACTTACAGTTCCACGTGGCTGGGGAGGCCTCAGAATCACGGTGGGAGGTGAAAGACACTTCTTACATGGTGGCAGCAAGAAAAAATGAGGAAGAAGTAAAAGCAGAAACCCCTGATAAACCCATTAGATCTCGTGAGACTTATTAACTATTACAAGAATAGCATGGGGAAGACCGACCCCCATGATTCCATAACCTCCCCTGGGTCCCTCCCACAACACGTGGGAATTCTGTGAGATACAATTCAAGTTGAGATTTGGGTGGGGATACAGCCAAACCATATCGTTCTACCCCTGGCCTCTCCAAATCTCATGTCCTCACATTTCAAAACCAATCATGCCTTCCCAGCAGTTCTCCAAAGTCTTAACTCATTTCAGCATTAACCCAAAAGTCCACAGTCCAAAGTTTCATTTGAGACAAGGCAAGCCCCTTCTGCCTATGAGTCTGTAAAATCAAAAGCAAACTAGTTATGTCCTAGATACAATGGGGGTACAGGTATTGGGGAAATACAACCATTTCAAATGAGAGAAATTGGCCAAAACAAAGCAGTTACAGGGCCCATGCAAGTCCAAAATCCAGTCTGGCTGGCAGTCACATTTTAAAACTCCAAAATGATCTCCTTTGACTGCAGGTCTCACATCCAGGTCACGCTGATGCAAGAGGTGAGTTCTTATGGTCTCAGGCAGTTCTGCCCCTGTGGCTTTGCAGGGTACAGCCTCCCTCCTGGCTACTTTCATGGGCTAGCATTGAGTGTCTGCGACTTTTCCAGGCACACAGTGCAAGCTGTCAGTGGATCTGCAATTCTGGGTTCTGGAAGATGGTGGCCCTCTTCTCACAGTTCCACTAGGGAGTGCCCCTTTAGGGACTTTGTCTGGGGGCTCCAACCTCACATTTGCCTTCTGCACTGCCCTAGCAGAGGTTCTCCATGAGGGCCCCACCCCTGCAGCAAATTTCTGCCCGGGTATCTAGGCATTTCCATACATCTTATGAAATCTAGGCGGAGGTTCCACAACCTAAATTCTTGACTTCTGTGCACCCACAGGCTCAACACCATGTGGAAGCTGCTAAGGTTTGGGGCTTTCACCCTCTGAAGCCACAGCCTGAGCTGTACACTGGCCCCATTCAGCCATGGTTTCAGTGGCTAGGGCACAGGGCACAAATTCCCCAATCTGCATACAGCATGGGGACCCTGCGCCTGGCCCATGAAACCACTTTTTCCTCGTCATGGGAGGGGCTGCTGTGAAGGTCTCTGACATGGCCTGAAGACATTTTATCCATGGTCTTGGGGATTAACGTTAGGCTCCTTGCTACTTATGCAAATTTCTGCAGCTGGCTTGAATTTCTCCCCCGAAAATGGGTTTTTCTTTTCTATTGCATAGTCAGGCTGCAATTTTTCAAAACTTTTTTGCTCTGCTTCCCTTATAAAACTGAATGCCTTTAACAGAACCCAAGTCATGTCTTGAATGCTTTGGTGTTCAGAAATTTCTTCCGCCACATACCCTAAATCATCTTTTTCAAGTTCAAAGTTCCACAAATCTCTAGGGCGGGGCAAAATGCTACCAGTCTCTTTGCTAAAACATAACAAGAGTTACAGCCTCTAGTCCCCAAGTCCCTCATCTTCATCTCAGACCAACTCAGCCTGGACCTTATTGTCAATATCGCTATCAGCATTTTGGGCAAAGCCATTCAACAAGCCTCTAGGAAGTTCCAAACTTTCCCACATTTTCCTGTCTTCTTCTGAGCCCTCCAAACTGTTGCTTCCACATTTTCAGGTATCTTTTTAGCAATCAAAATTGCTTCCACATTTTCAGGTATCTTTTTAGCAACACCCCACTCTACTGGTACCAATGTACTATATTAGTTCATTTTTACACTGCTGATAAAGACATACCAGAAACTGAGAAGAAAAAGAGGTTTAATTAGACTTATAGTTCCACATGGTTGGGGAGGCCTCAGAATCTTGGCGGTAGGTGAAAGGCACTTCTTACATGGCAGTGGCAAGAGAAAACGAGGAAGAAGCAAAAGCAGAAACCCGCTGATAAACCCATCAGATCTTTTGAGACTTATTAACTATCATGAGAATAGCACAGGAAAGACTGGCCTCCATTATTCAATTACCTTCCCCTGGGTCCCTTCTACAACATGTGGGAATTCTGGGAGATACAATTCAAGTTGAGATTTGGGTGGGGACACAGCCAAACCATATCACTTGACATTTTATTTACTGTTTTCAATTAGAGAAAAATAAAACATTCTCTCATAGATAGGCAACATTTAGAAACATGTTCCAAATCTGTGCTGTAATTACAATGTTGATAATTGTCTTATCAATTTAGCTGCTGTGATGAGGCTACCCCTGGAACTTATTAATAGGCTTCTTGTCAAACTACAAAAAAGGTGCTTGTTTTCCAGGAGAGCAACTATCCGGTAAATCTAAAAGTACATTAAATTCTTCAGGTACAAGTATCCAGGAGCAGAGAGAGAACACAACCTAGTTCTATGCTAACAAAATAGGCATTTTCTCTCACTGAATGCTATGCATTCCCCGTCTAACTCTAAAGGTTGTACTGTGATTAAAAACTCAGGAAGAACTTTTATTATTCTCATCAGAGGTAAAAAGGTAGCTTTACGATACCCTCTGGGTAGGAGCTTACACAGCTGGGCCAATTAAATCATGTTGAGAAACAGCAACTAACCAAACTTGCCTATTTGATTTGCCTGATTTCCCATGTTTGCTGTGATCAGTGGCTTTCTCTTTTGTCCATTCCTTGGGTTCCTGATTTGACTTTCCCTCTAGGCATTAGATTTTATCTTTGGAGGCATCCTTCTATGACCATTCATTTTTGGACCAAGCCTGGATTTACAATTCTGTTACTGGCCCAGACTTCATTTCTATCCAGTTTCATTCCACTGTGCTATAGTTTACAACATATAATTTGACTTATAAATAATTCCTGACTATGGATTTAAAGACTGAAAATAGATCAATAGAAACTTTGAAAATGTTAACATCTTCATTTCTTTTCTCAGTGTGGAAATAGACAATGTTTAGCTTAAAAATCTGCATTTTTTTTGTGAGATATGAGGTTGAAAGACTTATTCCTGGAATTTATTGTTGAGGAGAAAGCCTGTTGCTATCTGCCATACCTTGGTTTACTTTGTACAAAATGAGCTTCTTTTTAAGTAATGAGCTCTTTCTATGTTCAGCTTAAATTGCTGTCTTAGATCCTTCGTCAGAGTTCCCTGCTCTGCCTCATTCCCCTTTTTGCTCACATGCAGTTTTTGACATAACCCTGGGAGGCAATTGGCATCATATATACTTTGCTTTGTTGTCTCCTACTTCAATTCTGACTGGGTACGCAGTCTGCTCACTTTGCTTCTATCTTAAACAGGTTGAGACACACCAGAAACTTAGTATCAAGTTATGTATGTTGTAAGTTAATTGAGATTAGTTATTTTTTAGAACATAATTTAAGAATTTTTTTCCTTTTCTCATTCTGTAATAAAACAATAATTCTTGCTGAATAAAATAACTGACCACACATTATCTTAACAGATTAATTCTTTTAATCCTCACCTTAAAGTAACTCAATTGATTCTGGTTAAATCTTCCTTTTTTCATTGGAATTACAAAAATCCCAGTGGTAATGTTTCTTGCAATATGTTTTATAAAAATTTTATTTGGAAAGTTTGAAAAATTTCTACACATAATTGAAAAGATAAGTTGGGCACAGTGGTGCCTGCCTGTAGTCCCAGCTACTCAGGAATCTGAGGCAAGAAGGATTGCCAGAGGCTAGGAAGTTGAGGACAGAGTGTGCTATGATCATGCCTGGGAAGAGCCACTGCACTCCTGCCTGGACAACTTAGCAAGACTCCATCTTTTTTGAAAAGAAAGAAAGAAAGAAAGAAAAAGAAATGGCATTGGGGATAACAATTTAATCAGAGTAGTAAAATGATCATTCTATGGGTATCAAACAAATAAATGAAAATCGTATACTTCAAACAAGTGAATTAAATAATTGATATTCTGATATAAAGTCAGATTTACAAGAGTTTCTACATGAAAAGTTCTGTAAGTAGGTCAGAACTGATTTACTACTAATAAGAGAATTCTCTTTGTAACAGGCCAGCACCTACTGAAGCCTTTCTTTCTTTTAATACCGCAAACATGTTTGCTGTTTAAAACCGGGAAACCAGCTACCCATGAAATCATGCTGCCATTTTTTCCTCATTAGTCTTTTGGTCTGGTCTTTCTTGGAGAAGTTGATGCTCCCCGATAGATAGACTAACAGTGCAGTTGGAGAAGCAGAGTTTTACTCAATTAATTTTATTTATTTGCCCTGCTGTGGTTGGCCAATCACACTTCTTACTTAAGAGGAATGGTAGTTTTGCCTCAAGGTAGGAGTATCTCAGGAAATGCAGGAAACTAAGGCAACACAACTAATATTCCAGCTGTAATAACAAGTCCAAGGGTTCTACCTCTCAGGGAAAACTATTGGCACACTGCCTTCTTTACACTTGCAGCCCTTTCAGGCCTCAGGCAAGTGTTATTCTGAGGTGAAGGAGGCTGTTCAGGGTGATGTAATTTCTCTGCCTTTCTCCATGTTGCTTTGAGCCAAGTCTATGGTGGGATATAATGCGTGTTTCAGGCAGCAGCCATCTCTCCAAAGCTTTGTAGCAGAGTTAGCTTTATTTAATGTGCTGTTAGGAAGGATGGGGGAAAAAGAGACCTAGCTTCTTAATAAGAACTTGAAGTGCCATTCATTTAACAAATCTTATTGAATACATACTATGTAACTGGCACTGTGACCCTTATGCTTTTAAAATTTATTTGGAAGGGAGACACTGTGAGAGCAGGGAGGGGGAGCTTTTTCTTTGAGTGTATTGTTGTATTTGAGATTATTGTCCTTTGCCAGACTAGATAATTAAGAATAAAAAGCTACGCTCACCTCTACCACTTCTTTCAGTCAGGTGAAAGTAATTTCTCTCTCCCTTCTTCAAATAGCTCTCACTGAAATTTGGCCTAGTTTCCTCAATAGCAGTTTTAGATATATAGTGAGAAAAGCTGATATGTGTGCTTTGGCCATTTTCCCCATGACTAATTTTTCTTGTTTTATAGTGCTATCGCCCACTCAGAGAAAGTAATAGCACTATTCATTTTAAACAATTGCTTGTTACATCTGGATTTAGTCAGATGAAGATCCAAATCATGACAGCTCTTTGGATCCCAGTTGTCTAATATATCATAGAATCAGAGGTCAGCCTCAGTGAGATGGAAATAGGACTCTCAGCTACAATAGTGGGCTATCAACATTTTAACTTTCTATTTCAGTTTTCATTTCTCCTCCTGCCTGCAATATGGGCTTAGGTATTCTCTAATTCTGCCTCTGTCTTTGGTTACTTTTGCTCACATGTGAAGAACATAATTTAATTTGTGTTGAATTTATTTCAGCAAACTGTTATGTTAGTTAGCTAAGTAAAAGTCCAATTTAACAAACTCTAAAATTTCCAGAATCTTTCATCGTAACATGTTAAATGATAATGAATATACCCTCTGCTAATTAGACTTGGTAATAAAAAAAGCAACTGTCCAGCCTTTTCTTGTTATATCAGCAAATTAAAAAATCTGTTTAACCAATCTCACCACTTTGGGACGCCGAGGCGGGTGAATCAGGAGTTCAGGAGTTCGAGACCAGCCTGGCCAACATGGCAAAACCCCGTCTCTACTAAAAATACAAAAATCAGATGGGCATGGTGGCAGGCGCCTGTAATCCCAGCCACTTGGGAGGCTGAGGCAGGAGAATCTCTTAAACCCGGGAGGTGTAGGTTGCAATGAGCCCAGACCGTGCCACTGCACTCCAACCTGGGCGACAAGGTGAGACTCCATCTGGGGCCTGAGCAGGTGGCGGAGTGGGGTAGTCTTTTCTCTCGCTCTCTCTCTTTTTTTTTTTTTTTTGATACGGAGTCGCTCTTTGTCGCCCAGGCTGCATGCAATGGTGCGATCTCAGCTCACTGCAGCCTCTGCCTCCCGGGTTCAAACGATTCTCCTAAAAAAAAAAAAAAAAAGTATCTTGACCTAGTTGAAGCCCCTGCTAGCACTTGGGGTGTCTTTGTAAGAATTAGCAAAAAGTGCTCCCTCTGCGCAGAGCAAGTGAAACAAAGGCTTTCTCCAAAGAGACTGGAGTTTCTCTGGCTGGCTGAGAGGGAGGCGACCTAGGCCCTCCCTACACACTGGGCCCGGTGCTCCTGTGCAGGCCACAACCTTCCTGACCATCATGGCAGCCCTGTTCCTGGTACCGGAAGGCAGGAAGTAGAATTCCGTACCGCTCTGAGACCTTCACATCTTCACATTTCTGGAGGTTTTCTTATTTTTATTTTTATTTTTTTATTTAATGGCGTTAATTCTTTTTGTTGGTAGTTATAAATGAGAAGGAAAGCCGGATAATTACTATTTGATTTTAGGACAAAGTGGAATAACCCTGGTGGCAGTTCAATGAAGGGTTTCCCCTCCAACATGCAATGTTAGGAAGCACATAGCAGGCTTTTTCCTTAAAAAACAAACAAACAAACAAACAAAAATTCCTGGATAGTAATCTAAAGAATCACTCAGAAGGATTTCTTTATTTTTAAGAATGTATTATAAAATGTTATTATCAAATGACTGATTCTATGGCCAATGTACACACACACACACGTACAGAATAAAACTTCTCTGGTATGTGTTATTTATGATTATATATTCATAATTATAACAAAGCTAAGTCACATTATGTTTTCTGCTTTAAAGTATCGGAAGCTGCTACCTTGCCATGAAAAAGTATTACATGCTCCTCCAATTGCTCCCCCACTATATTTATCCAACAGAAAAGGAATGAATAATAAAACTTTGGGCTTTTTTTCCCCTCTTCTTTTTCCAGGTGATGTGTTCCACCTTACTGCCCCTAGTAAATTCACCTTCGAGGAGGCTGCAAAAGAGTGTGAAAACCAGGACGCCAGGCTGGCAACAGTGGGGGAACTCCAGGCGGCGTGGAGGAACGGCTTTGACCAGTGCGATTACGGGTGGCTGTCGGATGCCAGCGTGCGCCACCCTGTGACTGTGGCCAGGGCCCAGTGTGGAGGTGGTCTACTTGGGGTGAGAACCCTGTATCGTTTTGAGAACCAGACAGGCTTCCCTCCCCCTGATAGCAGATTTGATGCCTACTGCTTTAAACGTAAGTGTTTGATACCTTTTTAAAAATTACAGATTTAAAAAAAATGCTTCGAAGCATGCATTGATGTTCAACTAGCCGTTGGAATGGATTCCATGTCTTGCAGTTTGTGCACGGAATGGAAACAGTTCAGTGATTTTCAAAAGCAAGCAAACTGAACAGCAGTGATATGGTTAAAACCACAGGAATTTTGACAAATGGATTTTTAGAGGGGTGAGGAAATATCAGGTTAAGCTTTAACTGTGCTCTGTTCTGTCCAGAGCCACAGAGCTTATTTCTGAGTATTTTGTATTAATTGCAGTCCCTAAATTTTGCAATTTGCTTATTGGTGCTACAGTGCCGAGGCCAAGTGAGGCTGAGTTAAATCCTTAAGATTGTTTATTTTGTCTTTGGTATCTCTCTCTTTCTTTGAGATGGCAGAGAATTTAAATTTCAGTAATTACAGGTGAGTACTTGAAGCTGACATGGATACTCAAAAAGTCATAACTAAAAACGAACTATACTATCAATAAAAATCTCCATTTATTTCAAGTAATGGAAATTCATGCCTTCTAATCGTTCTGTAATATCATATTGAAGTACAGTATGTGTTCTTTGCAGCCTGTAACAGAGTATCTTTAGTTAGGTTTACTAATTAACATTGTTTTTTTAAATAATGTTTCTTAACATTCATAATTATTTTAATTTTCCAGATGTCCTCAAATAATGTTAGCAATAGTCACATGATAAAGTATCATAATTGCAGTATGCAAATTAAACGAGCAAGTAATCTAGCATCTCATTGGAATATTTACTGAACCATCTGTACTGTGCTAGCTAAACAAAGATCTCCCAGAATTTTGGTGACCTTGGGTATATCCAAGACAGAGTCAGGTTATGTTGAAACACATTTGCAAACAATTTTGACTAAATTTCCAATGTATCTTGTTATAGCAATATGTCACTAAAATGAGTACAAAATGTACTAGCTTATTATATAATTGATTTCTAGAGTGAAATACAAAGGCATTTTTAAGCAACCAAAAAGACACAGAGTGTGATGTTGTAAGTGGTCAGTAGAATGGATGTTCGTGCAACCCAAAGGTTTGTTTTCACACTTTTATCGCCTAGCTAAGAAGCCTCTGCTTGGATCTCCTCCCTTAGACTCAACTTTCTGAGTGTTAAAGCCATGTGTTGTGTATTACCTTGATACAAGCTGGTCAATCCATAAAGGCTGTGGAAATGCTAGGTTTTGTTCTCAGGCCCTGAAACAACAGAATTCTTCCTTAATCATTTTCAGGAAAACAACAATAACATAAACCTTATCTCTAAAAGTAGACAGATGTACATTCCTTTAAGCCACATTGTCACAACAATGATTTTTCAAGTACTTCAGGCTCTAAAATCAATTTTACATTACGTGACTGACATAATTAAGGTGCAAAATCAGATTGGTATGCTGTGGGGAAGGCGTTGGAGAGGTTAAATTAGGGAAGGAGTAGAATTATCCAGCCTGACTTCCTTATTTGATATTTTCTTGTGCTTTATTAATAAAACTGGCACTGGAAAACTTTTAAACAACGTTTTTCATCTCTCTGTGGGTAAAATTTAAATCAAAGCCTGTCTATAGCCACAAAGACTATTATTAAAGAATTTATCCTGATGTGTTTTAAATTATTTATTTAATTGAAAAATACACATGAAATAACAAGGTACTTGTGTTTAAATAGAGTAACCACCTACTAAAAATCTGCACAAAATTCAAAAAATGTTTGAAAGTTTATATTATTTTTATCTAATTTATTTCATGTATATAACTTGTAAATATAATGGATTCATATTTTGCTTTTTTTCCCACCTAAGCATGTGGCTAGATTCTTATTTATTTCCTACTTAAGATGTTATTATATTCAGAATTCATTCAGCGCATAGAAGGTTAAAAGAGTTTAGCCATATAGAAGCCTTTCTTTTTTTTTTGGAGACAGAGTCTGGCTCTGTGGCCCAGGCTGGAATGCAGTGGTGCGGTCTGGGCTCACTGCAAGTTCCGCCTCCCGGGTTCACGCCATTCTCCTGCCTCAGCCTCCCGAGTAGCTGGGACTACAGGCGCCCACCACCACACCCGGCTAATTTTTTTGTCTTTTTTAGTAGAGACAGGGTTTCACTGTGTTAGCCAGGATGGTCTCGATCTCCTGACCTCGTGATCCGCCCACCTCGGCCTCCCAAAGTGCTGGGATTACAGGCTTGAGCCACCACGCCCGTCCTAGAAGCCTTTCTTAAACCACACATAATGCCAATAGTTTTCCAAATTTTCTAATTTATTTTTCAAACTTTTTTTTAGTGTGTGTATATATATACACACACACATATATATACATATATGTATATACATGTGTATATATACACACACACACTTTTTTTTTTTTTTTTTTTGAGATGAAGTTTTGCTCTTGTTGCCTAGGCCGGAGTGCAATGGTGTGATCTCAGCTCACTGCAACCTCCACCTCCGGGGTTCAAGTGATTCTCCTGCCTCAGCCTCCCAAGTAGTTGGGATTACAGGCATGTAGCACCATGCCCGGCTAATTTTGTGTTTTTAGCAGAGATGAGGTTTCACCATGTTGATCAAGTTGGTTCTGAACTCCTGACCTCAGGTGATCCACCCATTTCAGCCTCCCAAAATGCTGGGATCACAGGAGTGAGCCACTGCTCCTGGCCTAGTATATATTTTTAAATAATTTGAAAAATATTTTCGAAACGACTTAATTGATGTCCACCTTTCCCACATAGTCAAGTAGTGACTAAAGGGTAAAATTCGTAAGAGTCATGGCCTCAGCTACAGTTCCAAAAGTGATTGCAGAGATATATAGCTGGCTGGTTATGTAGAGGAATTTAGAAATATAACTATATTTTTCTTGTTTGCTTCCACCAAATGTAGAAAGTGTTTTTTAAGTCACTTGGTGAATGAACAATGCCAAATCTTACTTTGCTTTAATTCCCTTTACCTCACAAAGTCACTGACTAAAACATTCACAACAACAGATAGAAAATATAAAATTAGGCTTTATTCTTTTCAAATAAATTTGGAAAGTAGGCAAAGTAATGTCTTTGTAAGGTAAAGTTTTCCTGTATATCTTCTCCTAATGATTAAACAATTTAGCATATTTATTTTTTTGACTTCAGAATTTAGCAAGTTCTGTGAAAGTTGGAGAGTTATACAAGGCTTTGAAAGATCGTTTCATACATCCCCAAACTTAAGTGAATCAAAACCATTCAAGACTCATGATAATCTCTCACAGAATGTTATTAATTATCTCCAGAGAGGGAGATGGAACATGTTTCCTAGAAAACTCATTCTAATATTCCATTACCTTCACTCTCAGATAATTTTTCTAGTTAAGTACTTTGCATTTGAATTTGAACTCATGTTTTCATTTTTGAGTTGGAGACCAAAATCTGAATAACAGCCTTTCCTATTGTTGATCACAATTGTTTATTTTTCCCTCAGCATCTTCTCCAACTGAAACAATTTTCTTGTTTTACAGTTTCAATCTCCAAATTTCTAATCATTGATAGGTTCTTGCTTTGAAGTTTCATCATTGTTTTTCACATTCCTCTATTTATGATTAAGCTTGGAAATCAAAATGGTGGTCTAGAGAAGGCTACATTAATTCCCACCACTTTCTATCCTATCCTATATACTCATTCACTGTTAAAATTGGCCTGCCCTTCTAACCTGTGGTTAGTTCATTATCTTTTTTGTGTGTGCCCTAGTTCATAATCTGACCACGTGTCAAAACTAACCTTTCCCCAATTGGTATATTACAAATGTTTCCTGTTTATTGAATTTGAATTTGTTAGCATTCTGTCTCTCATATAAATTTAAAAAGATAGTTTGAATTGTAATTCCACTGCTCCAATCTTTACAGTTTTCTAACCATGTTTACATTTAATTGTGTATAACAAATTTAATATAGAAGAACCAAGTTAAAATTAGTCATTTCTCAATAATGTAGATAGCATGGGAATGAGTTAAATTGACTATCATGCTGCTAATAGGGGTTTTAAGTTTTATTAGGAAAATCTGTCTCATGTCTCACAGCAGAAGCAGAGAAGATGGTCCATAGGACAAAAATGCCATAAGTACAGTGATGTGAAACATCTGTGGGCAGACAGCTGCAAAGGTTGGAAAGGAACTTTTGTGGGAAAAGAATTGTGTTGATTTATGTTGGCTTCCTCAATAATAAAGTTGAAGGAATACTGGTAGTTTTCTAGAACCAAAACTTCTCCATGTGAATGCACCTATTGGAAGGACACTGTTAGAATAATCTGGAATTGTTTTTACCTTTACAATAGTCATCATGAATACAGTGGTATTTATTCTTAAAATATCTCTTTGTAGATTTGTGCTTTATAAAATTATTTCCTTTTCTGGAATGGCTGAAACAAATGGTGCAGATCCTCAGATACACTGACTTGTGATCAAAATCAGCTGTTAAGTTGATGAAAAAACCACCCAAACTGAAAAGGAAGTCTGAGGTTTTCCATTCCAAGTAGTAGAATTAATTAACTTAATTAAAAGCAGACATTTTCTTTTTTTAAATAGGGCTCTAAAATTATTGAAAACCCTTGTTTTTGGAAACAAAGTCACATAAATACTGGCTTTCTAGAACAGATTCTCTAGGACATATTGCTACCACTTTATTACACAGCAGGACTAGAGGAAGGAATGCAACAGCAAACTCCATAGTAATAATTGACAATGAAATCCAGTTATTTAGTTTTAAAAATATGAGTCAATTTTTAAAACACTATAAACATATTTTCATAGCATTGTAGAAAGTTGCTAGCAGAGAGCTTGGATTGGAACATAGGAAGCCTGGATTCATAGCCCCTTATGCAGTTGTACCTGTTTCTAAGTCAATTTCATCAGCCAAGGAAACACTCAGAGAGAAAAAGTAAATTTAGCTTTTTTTGTTGTTATTAATAATAGCATGATTAAATTTTCTCTAATATGCTGTTTGCTAAGTATTTATATTATGTTTCCATGGGAACTTTTTCTGTATGTATCTTTTTACTATTTCCCCAAAGAATGCAGTTATAAGACAAACATGAAATTTGGCAGTTAAATGAAGTAATGGTTATGGAATTTCAGAGGATAGAGAATTGAATTAAAATAGTCATCTACATTTTGGGTTTTTAAGTTGTTCATGTCAATCAAAATAGAACAATGCTTCTTCCAAGAAATGAATGTAGAAAAAGCTTTTCTTTAAAAAGGGGAAGAAAAGGTTATTTAATGTTTTTAAACTCCAATTCTTTTTTGGTTTAGTTTTGTTTTAATATTAGAAAGATAAATAATGGCAGACTTTAAAGAATATTTAAATGTATCATAATGTAAATAACTATCAAATGTTCATGATAAAATCAGTGAAGCTGAGCTTTAAAATGGTCTGGGGAATGACCACAACTAATAACAGCTTGTGCCAGACAAAAAATAAGGAACCTGTTACGGCCCTAGTCTGATTTACACTAAAATCATATCCTTTTATGATTAAGTTTTTACAGAGCAAATGGAGCTAAAAGGTAGCCTGTTTTGTTTTTTTGAGGGCTCCTGTTCTGGAATTATGAAAAGTAAAAAAGAAGATAATATAGATACTATGGCTATTACACCTCTTTTCAGGGCAAACAAGCATTTACTCACAAAACTAGCTTTAAGTCCTATAGGATATAGCAAAACAATAACTGCAGGTTTCTTCAGGACAGTTCTTTCTAGTTCAGTGGCAACTATTAATAGGTTTTTATTTTTAAAATACTGATTTTTTTATTAAAAAATAAAACAATCATTATATACTAGGCTGCTGCCTTTTCCCTGTGTTGAGAAAGAATCTTGTTTACAAACTGTTGCTTTTATGTACAATTTAAATTTCTTTAAACAGGCCAGGCCATTCTCTGTAAATCTGGAGACATTATAATGCAGCATTTTATGATGACAGGTTACTTTATATTGCCTGAGCCTGTTCTTACTGATGCTCAGGGTTGTTCTCGGTGATTTGTAATTACAGACCTAAAATACATTATGTGGGTACTTTACTTCCTGTTCTACATTTGTGTTTCAGGCTAAAGTAAGCCTGGAAACAAGATCCTTAGGAGATACAAACAGAGTGTGTAGAACATAGAACAAAATGTAGAACTACAATAAATGCCAACCAGCCTCTGCCAGGCACATTTTATAATTTATTAGAAACAAATCTACACCATGAAGTTGAAAGAAAGATGAAGACACATGTCCAACACCTGGGATCAAGTGAAGAGTGGTATTAAAAAGTTTTAATATCCTGTTTTTATGAAAGTCTCCACATTATGGACAATGTAATGTTTTATATGTAACTTGGATACATTTGATGTGGCTTTTTTGTTGTTTGGCGATCTGAGACACACCCTCTCCCCTGAGATAATGCGCAGCAACTTGAAAAGAAGGGAGTATGTGGAGAAAGCTAGAGGCAGGGTTCAGAAGCCTCCAGAAGAATAGTACTCAATTCTCCTGTGAGGCTTCAAATTGACACTGTAGTTTCTGGTAAATAAACAATCTACTGTATCCAAAATCTGCATTTATATTTTTGGGAGCTTTTCCTTATCTTAAAACTATATAATATTCATTTTCCTTAAGTGATAACAGTCATGCATACTTTTAGGTAAAAGCAGTGATAACCCTTATAACGTAAAACAACTGATCAATTTATGATATTAAGTGTTCAATTATCTGTCCCTGGGTCAATTCAAGTATAGTTTTAAGACTCCTCTCCATCACAGAACATTTCTGGGTCACCCCAAAATACTCCCTGCAAAATACTCAGGAGCACTTAACAAACACTGGGCATACAACTTTTTATTAGTGACTTATCTAATCAACTCTTTGAAATTATTTTTCTAGCTAAAGAGGCTACAACCATCGATTTGAGTATCCTCGCAGAAACTGCATCACCCAGTTTATCCAAAGAACCACAAATGGTTTCTGATAGAACTACACCAATCATCCCTTTAGTTGATGAATTACCTGTCATTCCAACAGAGTTCCCTCCTGTGGGAAATATTGTCGATTTTGAACAGAAAGCCACAGTCCAACCTCAGGCTGTCACAGATAGTTCAGCCACCAAATTACCCACACCTACTGGCAGTAGCAAGAAGCCTTGGGATATAGACGACTACTCACCTTCTGCTTCAGGACCTCTGGGAAAGCCAGACATATCAGAATTTAAGGACGAAGTGCTCCAAAGTACAACTGTCGTCTCTCATTATGCCACTGATTCATGGGATGGTGTCGTGGAAGATACACAAACACAAGAATCGGTTACACAGATTGAACAAATAGAAGTGGGTCCTTTGGTAACATCTATGGAAATTTTAAAGCGCATTCCTTCCAAGGAATTCCCTGTAACTGAAACACCATTGGTAACTGGAAGAATGACCCTGGAATCCAAAACTGAAAAGAAAACGGTAAGCACTGTTTCTGAATTGGTAACCATAGGTCACTATGGATTCACCTTGGGAGAAGAGGATGATGAAGACAGAACACTTACAGCTGGATCTGATGAGAGCACCTTGATCTTTGACCAAACGCCTGAAGCCATTACAGTGTCAAAGACTTCAGAAGACACCACCGACACTCAGTTAGAGGACTTGGAGACAGTCTCAGCATCCACAACTGTTTCACCTTTAATTATGCCCGACAATAATGGATCATCCATGGATGACTGGGAAGAGAGACAAACTAATGGTAGGATAATGGAAGATTTTTTTGGTAAATATCTGTCTGCTACACCTTTTCCATCACAGCATCATACAAAAATAGAATTGTTTCCTTATTCTGGTGATAAAATATTAGTAGAAGGAATTTCCACAGTTATTTATCCTTCTCCACAAACAGAAATGACACATAGGAGAGAAAGAACAGAAACACTAATACCAGAGATGAGAACAGATACTCATACAGATGAAATACAAGAAGAGATCACTAAAAGCCCATTTATGGGAAAAACAGAAGAAGAAGACTTCTCTGGGATGAAACTCTCTACATCTCCCTCAGAGCCAATTCATGTTACAGAGTCTTCTGTGGAAATGACCAAGTCTTTTGATTTCCCAACATTGACAACAAAGTTAAGTGCAGAGCCAACAGAAGTAAGAGATATGGAGGAAGAATTTACAGCAACTCCAGGTACTATAAAATATGATGAACATACTACAGTAGTGCATTTGACCCATAGTACTTTAAGTGTTGAAGTGGTCACCATATCAAAATGGTCATGGGATGAAGATAATATAACATCCAAGCCTTTAGAATCTACAGAAACTTCAGCCTCTTCAAAATTGCCCCCTGCCTTACTCACAACTGTGGGGATGAATGGAAAGGATAAAGAAATCCCAAGTTTCACTGAAGATGGAGCAGATGAATTTACTCTTATTCCAGATAGTACTCAAAAGCAGTTAGAGGAGATTACTGATGAAGACATAGCAGTCCATGGAAAATTCACAATTAGATTTCAGCCAACTACATCAATTGGTATTGCAGAAAAGTCAACTTCGAGAGATTCTATAACTGAAGAAAAAGTTCCACCTATCACAAGCACTGAAGGCCGAGTTTATGCAGCCACGGAAGGAAGTGCTTTGGGTGAAGTAGAAGATGTGGACCTCTCTAAGTCAGTATCTACTGTTCCCCAATTTGCACACACTTCAGAGGTGGAAGGATTAGCATTTGTTAGTTATAGTAGCACCCAAGAGCCTACTACTTATGTAGACTCTTCCCATACCATTCCTCTTTCTGTAATTCCCAAGACAGACTGGGGAGTGTTAGTACCTTCTGTTCCATCAGAAGATGAAGTTCTAGGTGAACCCTCTCAAGACATACGTGTCATTGATCAGATTCACCTTGAAGCGACTATTTCTCCAGAAACTATGAGAACAACAAAACTCACAGAGGGAACAACTCAGGAAGAATTCCCTTGGAAGGAACAGACTGCAGAGAAACCAGTTCCTGCTCTCAGTTCTACAGCTTGGACTCCCAAGGAGGCAGTAACACCACTGGATGAACAAGAGGGTGATGGATCAGCATATACAGTCTCTGAAGACGAATTGTTGACAGGTTCTGAGAGGGTCCCAGTTTTAGAAACAACTCCAGTTGGAAAAATTGATCACAGTGTGTCTTATCCACCAGGTGCTATAACTGAGCACAAAGTGAAAACGGTTGAAGTGGTAACACTAACACCAAGCATTGGGCCAAAAGTATCTTTAAGTCCAGGGCCTGAACAAAAATATGAAACAGAAGGTAGTAGTACAACAGGATTTACATCATCTTTGAGTCCTTTTAGTACCCACGTTACCCAGCTTATGGAAGAAACCACTACTGAGAAAATATCCCTAGAGGATATTGATTTAGGCTCAGGATTATTTGAAAAGCCCAGAGCTACAGAACTCATAGAATTTTCAACAATCAAAGTCACAGTTCCAAGTGATATTACCACTGCCTTCAGTTCAGTAGACAGACTTCACACAACTTCAGCACTCAAGCCAACTTCCGCGATTACTAAGAAACCACCTCTCATCGACAGGGAACCTGGTGAAGAAACAACCAGTGACATGGTAATCATTGGAGAATCAACATCTCATATTCCTCCCACTACCCTTGAAGATATTGTAGCTAAGGAAACAGAAACCGATATTGATAGAGAGTATTTCACGACTTCAAGTCCTCCCGCTACACAGCCAACAAGACCACCCACTGTGGAAGACAAAGAGGCCTTTGGACCTCAGGCATTTTCTACACCACAGCCCCCAGCAAGGACAAAATTCCACCCTGACATTAATGTTTATATTATTGAGGTCAGAGAAAACAAGACAGGTAAGTCTTTGCTTTCTAGACTGCCACTGAAGGCAATCCACATTTTATCTTGAAAGTTACTTTTGGGAAAAAAAAATCAACATACCAAATGCTGCCATTAGAAGATAACTGGAGTGTGAAAAATAAATGTTTTAGCTTCATATATTTGTACAAGAATTGGAAGAATATGTTAAACAATGTGGAAGAATGTTAGATACAATTTTATGTTAAAAGTCATAAGAAGCCCTGCTTTGTCATCTAATATAACCAAATCATCACTGTTACATCACTTCAGAACATGCAGAACAAAATGTTTTAATTTCAGTGTCTTTTCATACATTACTACTCAAGTGTAGCACTAGACTGTGTTAACATTCCATTGGTCTTTAACTATTAACCTTCAGTACTTACAATGTGGATGGCTAAAATGGTTTTGCATATCCCTAAGGTTAACAGAAAGATATTTAAAGGTTTGCTTTGGTTTTTCTTTTCCAGGATTTTACAGGTTTATTATACGACTTGTGTGGTGGGTAATAGGTCTCTAATGTAAGTGTTATTTTAATGTAAATGCAACATATTCTTATGCTGTTGTTTTGGGGTATTATACTGTGGTTTTATCTATTTAGAGCAAATACAACCTAGCTTAGTTGTAGGGAGTATTATAGTTTGTTGTATTACATGTAATTTCAGAAGGTGGCTATGTATGCATTATCCTTGCTTCCTAAAAACCAGGCTGTAACGTTGTTTATTTTATGATTTAATTATTTTACCACTAGGAATATTTGTGATGCCTTCTATTCCCCTCAAATATTTTAGCTCTCTGACAGAACCCTTAAAAGCTGTTTGTTTACATTGATTAATACTTGCAGTTGTCATGATCAAATATGATTTATTGCTGTCTAAAGGTGAGACCCCACCATCTTTTACATTTGATAAGCTGAGTTGAGAATATATAGCAAATGCAGTTCAATAAATCAATTCAGGTTTGTCTCTTTCTAATTTAGAAATTAAGACCATGGATTTTTGTTAATTTGCTGTTTTCTCATTTTCGTATAGAATTAAATGAATAAGTATTCATGTTTTTCTTGACCTGGCTCTGAGAAGACAGAATAGAAGAATTTTTTTTTTTTTAAGCAGGGTTTCTCTCTTACTGTTGGAATATTCCCTTTCAAGTAACATTTTTCTGAAGACTGATGCTATCCTCATTAGAGTGCTCAAGAGTTCACCTATTGGAAACAAACAAGTAGCATTATTGTGAAGTGTGTTTGCATGTTGTGCTGTTGGTGGAAACTTCATGGCTTCTATAGGTTTCTACTCTCCAGAATTTTCTGTGTGAAAACTTTCTTGTCAGTGAATGGTAGAGAAGAGAACACACCCACAGAATATTAAAATTAATCTCCACTTCCCAATGTAGTTTAAAAAGGTTAGGATTTGATCATGATTTTCTTGCTAATGAGATTGTTTCTTGGAAACCATAACATATTTCCTCTTTTCTACATCCTTTTCTATCTCTCGGAACTGGTGTAGGAAAGAGAAAATGAATTGCCAAGACGTCGGAATGAGGATTGCATTAGTAAGGCTGGAAAAGAGACAGGAATATAACTATGAAAGGAAAAAAAAAAAAAAAGTAAAGAGAAGCAAAAAGTAAATGACTACTAACACTTAGTTTCATAATTCAAACAAATACTTGAATGGATATGCAGATTGTTTTTCAATTGATATTATCCTGTTAGTGTAGATAATAAGTTGAGTTGAATGATATAAAATCCAGTAAAAATGTTCTGCATTTAAAAACTCTTCTAAGTGGGAAACTGCCAGTTAAAGTTAGGATAGTCAAATTACAAAATGGAAAAAGTGAAACTTGATCTCTCTGAAAGAATTGGCAGTCATCAGAAAAAAAGAACTAAGTTATAAATGGTTATTGGAAATGGAGGGTCTGAGTAAGCTAAACCTGAAACAATTTATTACAAAGGTGTATATTTATAAGCGAATTGTGGACTTGATTCAGCTAGACCTGGGAGACATATATAGGTGTTTCTTCTCCTTACTTCTGCTTCTAAAATGTGGGACTATAATCCACCTTCAAATTAATTTTGTTTTGTATAATAATAACGGGTCAGAAAACTGTGCAATACTTGGTTACTTCCATCAGGCAGAATTCTAATGTGAGAGTGTGTGTATGTGTGTACAGGGGAGGGGATGTATCTGTGGAATAATTATGTATCTACCTACCTACCTACCTGTCATCATCTGTATTTTTATGTGTTCTGTATATGCTGTTCTCCTTAACTAAAAGCATTGTTTATTGTCTTCATAAGACAATGAAGTTTACTCACCTCTAACTGCTCACCTATACTAATATTATTTATTTTCTATGAGAAATTTTATCCTCCAACATTTTGACCTTTGGCAAGGGAAAATCCTAAAGCAGATGTTCAATTAATGAGTTTCAAGGCAGGTGTATACCTTAATAAGGAAAAGTGCATATGTGCCTGGAGAACTAACCTTTTTATGTATCAAGGCACAGTTTTCCAGACTGGAAAGTCCTTGGTGCATGTGTGAACTTGTATAAATCTATTCACAGGAATAGAATATACCTTTATATATACTATATATCCAAGTAAGCAAAAATACCACCCATGCTATTCTAAACCCAGGCATTCAATAATTTTTTGCTGTACTCAGCGAGTCATATAAATCTTTTTTTTTTTTTTTTTTTTTTACTACTATGAAACAAAACATGCTACTCAGGACACACTTATGTTATACTTGCTCAAATGGATCTTAATAGCAACTTACAATGCTGTTGCTAGAGGGCAACTGTAGTTAGCAGTTAAAAAAATCTGAAGGAACTTTTCAGCTCATAAAAGTTTTATGAGCTGAAAAATGCTATGGGGTGTATTTAACAGTGGTTCAGGGGATACTGAAAACTTTACTCCTGTCTATTTCAGAAGTAATTTGCACACCTGCATTTTGAAAAATTATTGAAAGGCTTTCTTTGTGAACATGCATGAAGGCCAGAATTTGAAGGTGTAGGAAGAGTTTCTTCAACTCTAGACTTTTTTTTTTAAAGAGCACTCCTCTAAATCATCTAAAATGTCATAAGGTAGTGGAACAGAACTGCGAATGTTTTTAAAAACTGACAAACAGGTATTTTTAAATCAAAGAATAATTTAGAAATGTATGGATATTAAACACCAACGTTATTATGCAAATGCTCATAGTTATAACCTTAAAATAGGCAGCTTATTCCCTTTTTTAACAAACAAATTCATATATGCTACTTACTATGTGTCAGGCCAGGTTGATGCTGTCTTGTTAGGTGTTCTTTTTCCTACTGGTTTTATGACTTCTATCTTCCTAAATGTATGTGTGCAGATGCAAAGCAATATTAAATTAAATGATAGAAAGATTAAGATGTTGGTAAAATTATTAGTGTAATGCTATTAAAGACTACTTAGATTTTGAGAAATATACAAAAAGCTAAAGACTTACTGTCTAAATATGGTGTTATGGAGAGGATAAATAACAAGGAACATTGGCTCTGAGGACAGGAGACATCTGGGCAGATACCAATATTTACATCATTGATTGCAGAGTCATCACATTTTTTGTTTGTTTGTTTGTTTGGTTTTTTGAGATGGAGTCTTGCTCTGTCACCCAGGCTGGAGTACGGTGGGGTGATCTTGGCTCACTGCAATCTCTGCTTCCTGGGTTCAAGCGATTCTCCTGCCTCAGCCTCCCAAGTAGCTGGGATTACAGGTGACCACCACCATGCCTGGCGAATTTTTGTATTTTTAGTAGAGACAGGGTTTCACCATCTTGGCCTGGCTGGTCTTGAACTCCTGACCTCGTGATCCACCTGCCTCGGCCTCCCAAAGTGTTGGGATTACAGGCGTGAGCCACTGCACCCAGCCAAGTCATCGCTTTTTAAAAGGTAATGTTTATTTAAGATAGTCTCATATAATTTTTTAAAATCACATATTTCCTATTTTTATAGAATTTTATAGAAAGTTTTAATTATAGAAAAATTATTTTCTGATTTTTTATTATAAGATCCAGGTCCTTTCTTCAAACAAAGCTGTGTTGGTTAATGTTTTAGGGGGACATCGGGAGCCTCACTCCCTTGGGACCTCCTCCTCATCTCCTGTGGTGGTTTCTAAAATAACATGTACCTCAGAACACAGCTAGAAAAAGAGTGATATCTAGACAATTCAAAATAAAGCAAAAACAGTGACTCATTCCTGAGAGAATTAAGTTATTAAAAGTAAAAATGTTTCAAAAATTGGTCTGATTATCTCATTATAATGATACACATTTAACATTTACCTTTGAATAGCACTATGCATGGTGCTGAATAAAACACATTAAACAAATATTGTTTCAATCTTATTGATGCCTATATGTCATCAAGATAATATATAATGATATGTCAGAGTCTCACATGTATGTGCAAAACTAAGTCATCATCAGATTCACACTTCAGGTTTAATACTTTCAGACCACTTTTTCTATATATTATCATGTCTAAACCTCAAAGATAATTTGTGAGACAACTAGGGAAAGCAGATAGACAAACGAAGGTACACTGAGTCTGACATTCTTGGCATTGGGTCTAGCAGCCCTGGCCCTCTTTGGAGCATTGTTGCTATAAAGTGATTCTCTCCCCTGATGAGCTCTGAGAAAACAACCATCCCCTGCCCAATTGCTTAGGTACTGCCCTGTCTGTCAGTTCCTGAAAGAGCAAACTCTGGGAAGACTGGTTTCTCATTGGCATTCTAGTGGTTTGTTAAGAGTATATAATATAGATTTGGTTGCTGCTAACATGGGGCACTATGCATGCTATTCAGATACCTGACATAGCAAGGAAAGCGCGTGCTGAAATTGGTAGTATCTTATTCTGCAGTTCTGGGCAGCTTCTTTCCTATAGAATTTTGGAGCACATCTCTGAAAGTGGATCGGTCTGGTGCCTGCACACTTCCATGGTTCCTTTTCCTGAGCTCCAACTGTGGCTTTCTGCCAGAGAAGCACATTTTTCTGCAGAGAATTAGGATGGCTTCCCCCATCTCTCACGGACTGTCCCTTGTCTAGAAAAGAATAGAGTTCCTCTTGTATTAGTCAAATAAAAGGGAAGAGAATGTTTGTCTTCCTTTCCTTTCTGTAGTGTTAAGAAAATAAAATGACCGTAATGATTCTAAATTATCAGTGAGCTTAACACTGTACTATAGACCAAAGAGTACCTTTTAAAAAAGTCCTTTGAGGTGAAATATTTTGTATATATAACAAATAGATGCACATATAAATGCACACATATAGAATCTCAATATTTTAACACTTCTTTGAGTAGTTTTACTAACCCACTAACCTTGAGGAAAAAGTTAAGAAATTGAAAGTGTTTTCTTCAAAGGTTAAATTTTAACAATAAAAGGTGTTACTTTGATAACCAAAAGGAACTTTATCTTCTTCCTAAAATGAAACAATGCCTATTCTGAAAGTGGCACTTGCAGTTACAATTTGCCATTATCAAAGCTACCACTGAGGTAGGGACATTATCTAAAACAAATACCACTTAGCATTTATTGGCAGTTACCTTGACAGAGACCCATGCACCATCTTCTAGCAGAGCACAGTCAATTAAATCACCTTCAGGTAAAGCTATAGCATGTCTAGTCCTTTGACAGATATTAAAGGTGGTCATAAAAGAAACATAAACCATAGGCTGTGCTCCTAAGGCCTTTAAGTGCGTATTGGCCAGTTAACAGTAACACAGTCAAATACAATTGTCATACTAAAACATATAGTTACACAGTAGGTAGTATGGTATGACCGATTGTGAATGATAGGTGAGGTCAGAAAAGGAAGGAATCAATAATGGCAGGAAGTTACAGAATATTTCAAGAGAAGGAGGAGACTTATGCCAGTCTCTGTTGGAGGGATAGATTACAATCCAATTATGAGAGGCCAGTTATTAGCCAATTGCTTCCCAACTTAGGCTCACCAGTGGGGTTAAGGATCCCCAAATATAAACAGCTGTTTTTCTAAATAGAGCTTCTAAACAGCTTCTGAAGGAGGCCATGTCATCCCAGCACTATTTGACATGGCCTGCTTCAAAAGCTGAGTACCTTCATAGGCTTCACGCAGAAACTAGTACAGTTTCTGGAAACCAGAGTTATTCTCCCAGCTTCTTGAGGAAGGAGTGTTCTCACACTTTTCTGAGCTTCAGTGATTCATACATTTTGATATGACAGCATGTTCTGTGGGTTAAGTACATTTACGTTTTCAGAATATATTCCCATGAAGTATCATGGTTCAGAATTACACACTTACAAAGTTAAATGGCATAAAACTACTTTGTAAAAAGTGCTTACACTCTCTAAAAGGTGATTTAAAGGCTTATAACATCTCAATTCAAGTGAATACTGAATCAGTAGGATTATAGAGCAGGTGCTCTAAGTTAGGGAATCTGGAGTCAGTCTCTCCTTTGCTTACGTGCAATGTGGACCCAGGGATTTCTCAGTTTTTCTGTCAGAATTTTTAACATGGTAAAATGGCTATTACTATATGGAATGATATTTCCTAAACTTTGACACATACTCTTTCTCCAAATCACAGGGTTTATGAAACAAAGATACACACATACACACACACACACACACACACACATACAGATAATATACAGATACATTTTTTCTAATTTATTTAACAGTCAAATAATGACAATATACTAACTACAGTAGAACTGGATTTTTTTGAAGTAGATTCTAGTTAATATTCTGAACCAACATGGAGATGTAGTTAGTTTGTTTTGTAGGATACATGGAAGAGGCAGTTAATGTGGTAGAAAGAGCCTTTGGAAAGAGACCTGGGTTCACTGTCAACATTGGTACAGGAGCCACTCTGTATCCACAATTCTGCATCCTCTGATTTGACCAAACATGGATAGAGAATATTTGAAAAAAAAAAACCCACCACAATAACAAAGAACAATACAACAATAAAAAATAACACAAATCAAACCCCAACACACTATAATAACTATACAGCATTTACATTGTGTTAGGTATTATAAGTAATTTAGAGACAATTTAAAGTATATGTATATGAATGTATGTGTAGGATTCCTGCAAATACCGTGTCATTCTATAGAAAGGACTTGAATACCATGGATTTTGGTATCCTTGGGGGTCCTAGAACCAATCCCCCTTGGCTATTGAAAGATAACTCTATTTACAGTCTGTTTGGTCTTGTATAAATTACTTAACCTGCACAGGCCTCAGTGGTTACATAATTAAAAATTTATAATAATACTACAACCTCACCACATTGCTTAAAGAAGGGGATCTCAGAGTGATTGTCACATGCAAGTCGCTGTGACAGGTATTTCACACATTTAATACTCCTTCAGTGACTAGAAAGCACCAAGCACAATGCCTGATACATAGTAATGACTTAGTACAAATTAATCCCCTATGGGCTTTAAAAATTATTTCATTTCCAACTTCTAAGTACAGGAAAATATAGACTGTTTTGTACTAAATAGGTAAAAGCCAAATGATCTTAAAATTCAAGATCATTTATGCCACAAGGAGCCAAGTGTAATTGTACTTTAGTGTCTGCTTGACTGAAATAACTTCTTAAAATATGAACCCGACAGAGGTTGTGTTTTTTGGGTGGTGCCATTTTGGGTGCAAATCAGAAGCAGCTGCAGCCCTTATTTAAAATTTAAATGTAGTATTGGCTGTATAGGACCTAAGAGTAGAATTTATTAGCTTTTTGCTTTTTCTCAGGTGTTAAAGTTGGGCTTATGATTTTGGTAACTACCAATTTAATTTTTTCTCGTAAAAATCATTTTACAAATTCTCGATACATTTCCTCAGGTATTGGGCCTAGCTTCTTGCATATTTATAGAATGGATGGACATTCCCTGCTGTCTTTTTGTTGTTGTCAAGGAAACCCCCAGTTCTCTACACAGGGATTACATTCTTCTTTCTTAATAGCTCTTAGATCGTTTATTTGTGCAATGAATAAAAAATGTATTCACAGGTCCAGACAGTGTTCAGAACTTTTTTGGTGGGTGAGGGGCGTAGCTAAGGGGAGAGACGTGCCTGGTGACAGGAGCAATAGGAATAAAAGAAAAGGAAAAAGAAATGCTTGCTGAGGTTCCATTTTAATGAGGTAAAGCTGAAAAATTTATGCTTTAAAAAAGACATTGCCTGTTTTTGTCAGTTTAGAAACTGTATAACATTACTTTTCATTGAGGCCAGTGTTTCATGTACAAAAATGTTAGTTATTAAGTGGCTTCATTAAGAGAATGGTTCCAAGAATGGGGCCCAGGTTGGTGGGAGTGGGATGAATGAGGGAGTAGTGATATGTTTTAGTAGAAACTGTTTTCTCATTTCTCTTGAAGTATTTTGAATTTTTTACAACCTAATTGAGGTGATATAAAATATGAAAATATTCCTTCATCCTGGGGCATCATGTGGACATCTGAGAACTCATTGATTACATTAAAAATGGTGTTCCTTAGAGAGAGAGTGCCAGTATTTAGCCCTTTTGAGTATGAATCAGGAGGGAGACACACATCCATTGACAAGAAGATGGATATAATTATTTTTTAAGAGTGATTTGATCCTTTGGAGGAAAATAAATTCTGGTGGACCTTCTAAGTAACTGCTAGAATGATTGGGTAATGTATACAGCTTTTGATTCTCCATAAATAATGTAAGTCTTAACAAGGCGATTTTAAACTAGAAAAAAGGAATCTCTGGAGTGAGAGGAAAAGTTTGATTGTATTTCAGTATCTATGTCTATGAAAAGTTGATACACGGTGTCACTGTGTTACACCCAAACTTGCTTATACATATGTATAACCGGTACACAGTAAGTACTGTGACTGGCTTTTAGTGATTTTATCTTTTTTCCTTGTAGTACAGTCTCCCTGGTGTCTCACAAGGGTAGTTCACTAACTTTGGCCATGTGCTTCATATAGTAGGTTTCTGGAGGTTTTGTTTTTTCTAAGATGGGAAAGGGAAAAGGTAATGTATTTTTCTGGAGAGTATATTGGAATATAGTATAATCATCATTTTCACTCTGCTGCACTTTGGGATGGCTGTCTATTGTATTTTTTAAATAAAAAAACAAAATCTTTTTGTTACACATTAAAATAAAATTCATTTTCATAAAGAAATGTGATCCTAATATATCTCTGCTGAGTAGATTGGTATACATTTACATTTAATTAAAAACTCTTAAACTTAAATTGTAAAATTCCCCAAAGAGAACGTGAACTTTAACCAGCTGCCTATGCATCTTAGCAACTGTTTTGTGTCTGGTAACAGTATGACTGGAAGACTTGTGCTCTGTCTACAAAACTTTCTTATGAAGTACTTAAAAATACTTGGTGAATAATTTGAGGTCAGCTAGCAATAAAGCTTTGTGTGAAATGTCATTAAAAAAGCCTGTTAACCATGGTACTGGTATATTCAAGTCAAGCTGTTAAAATACATTCATATAAACATAGAAAAGATTATGCATACACTCTGTAGAGTTCTGTGGTTTGACTCTTGAAATCCAAATAAAAGTTATATTGCTTTTTGAGTAAAATTCTAGAATAGTGCAGTGTTTTATAAGACTAAGAGCTTCATCTAAGAGCTTGGAATGTCAATTACACCATTGGGTTGCTCTATTCCTGCGAAGTAGAGCAGATCACCATTTTGGAATGAGATACCTCCTCTCACAATAGCACAGGTGTATCCTCCACCCCCTTACTCTACACCACAAAGAAACGTTTCTGGTTTACAATAATCTCTGTTGAGATTCTCTAATAACGTGTGTGGTGGGTGGAGGTGGTGACAGGAAATGGGGATGAAGAGGTAATTTCAGAGGAAGAATAAACTAAGGGGGCAAGTAGGATTTGGTAAGATGCAAGGGGTTAGTGACAGACATTTGGGTGTCAGGGCAGCGAAAAATTTATCTGCATATATTAATAGTAGATAGGTTTTATACCCCACCTCTCCCTGCTATGAGATGTTAAAAATATGGGAAGAAATAAACTATACTGACAGAATAAAATTTAGATTGTATGTATAAGAAATGTCAGCAGAAAATTTTAACTTTAAAGCCCTAGGTAATTAACATTTCTCTCTCCTTCAAATTGATATTAAGAAATCCAGCCAGGTGCAGTGGTACACACCTGTAATCCCAGCACTTTGGGAGGCTGAGGCAGGAGGATTGCTCAAACTCAAGAGTTTGAGGCTGCCTGTAATGGTACCCCTGTACTCCAGCCTGGGCGACAGATCAACACCCTGTCTAAAAGAAAAATTCAATAAAACCATTTGCAAGTTTTCACGACTTATTTAAGGAATAATAATAGTTGCTTAATTGTGAGACTATTACTTTCAGAAAAAGGAAAAAAAAATAATTTCAACTCCCATTTTGCATATTTTTTGAAATTACAGAATTCCCGTTTCGTAGACAGTTTTTTTTTCTGGGGATCTAATATACGGCATTAAGACTGTAGTTAATAAAATTGTATTGTATGAGGGATTTTGTTAAGTAAGTAAATTTCAGTTGCTCTTCTCACAAAAAGATGGTATATATGTTAATCTGCTTCCTTTTACCATCTCTATATATCCCATAACATCATATTGTAAACCTCAAATACACAATAGAGTTTATTTTAGAAAAAGAAAATTTCTATCATACTTATTAAATGAGCATATTATTTTATTTTTATGTAGATTTTCTTCTCAATTACTTAATTTATTTTGATGTGCTGCCAGCTTCCTGATGAGAAACGTAAGATGAAACTACATAATACATTTCTGTTTTCTATCATTTCGAAGGCAAATCAGATCAAATAGTTGCGAGGTGGGTGGAGAAAGGAATCCTAATCTAAATTCAATGATTGGTACATTTGCAATAAGTACATTCAGAACGTTTCCCATTAAAATAGGGGAAAAGAGTGTAGTAAGGCCAGTTCTCTAACTTACTGGCGGGAACGTTTGTTTCAGAGAGAGAGAGAGAGGACGGGGTAAGGAGAGACTTGGAAAGTACACTTGGGTCTCTCTGAAGTTGACAAGAGAGTGTTTACCCTAGGGTCTCATATATAACAGGCACTTAGTAGGTTTTGAGAAATCAATTCGCGCCTGAAGAGATATACATTCAGGGCATGCATGGTTGTGGTTGTAGTGAATTTCATTTTGTATGCAAAAACTAATATGAAGCAATGCTGTGTTTGTGTAATGTATGCAAAGGTTCTGTCTCTGATATGCTTGTACTGCTGTGATTGAAACATTATCATATTTATTTAGGTTGGAAAATGGAATTTACTACATCAGACAGTTGGGTTTTTGGTGCGAAATTCTGGTATGATAGTCTAAAATGGCAAGGAAGTCCTTATAGATCTATGAGCAATTGGAAGTGTTAGAGTTCTTGCTCTGAGTAGAATATGAACTAAAAGAATACTATACTTTGTTAATTGGAGCTAAAATCAGAAACTATAAAGTGAATGCCGTAGTCTTTAGTAGAATTAAGTATTCTTAATATGAGTTGATAGTTAGTTAAATTATTGTATAGTTCTGATTTACAATTAGAGTTCTTCTTTATTTTCTTTCCTGGAAAAACAAAACAAACAAACAAACAAAACATTTCAGTGAGCATGATGACCGTCCATCAGTTTCTTACCATACTGACATGTGACATTTGGCAAACTTTTGTGTCTTCTCTCTCTGCTTTTCTCCACCCCACTTTTTTTTTAGAGCCACGAACATACTTGACAGAACTTTCATCTGTAATTACTCAGTAAGAAGATCATGAGATACATTTATATCAGTCTTATTTTTTTAAAGTAAAGAATTTACTTAGAAACCCAAGTAAATCTATAATAGGAATGAGGGTTTTTACCCTATTCTTGGCCTAGGAGTTTGTAAATATACAATATTGATCAGATATTTCCTTATTTATCCTTGTGTTTGGCTGGAGAAACCTGGCTGAATGGCTCGTTTTAACTTCATTATTTACAAAAGGGTACAAAATATGATAGAGGTTCTTTACATGCTTGACACTGACCCATATTTCTTACTTAAAATCTTTTTTCTGTATTTAAATGAAAGTTATGGTGTCACCAAACAGGGTAAGTAAGAATTTAGTGTATCTGTGTGTAATATTTCTTAATCATGAATTCTAGTTTTATTTAAGTCTAATGAAGCAAAATAAAAGGGTTGCTTGCATGTGAAATGATAGTATGAGCAGTTTAAGATATGCACATTTTTAAACTCCAGTTAAATCCCATGAAATTGTACTGAATAGTTTAACTGAGTCCGGCTTAATTCAACTATATTCAAATAGTTTTAGCAATGAGAGACTCCTGGCTTAGATAAGAATTATTGATGTGAATATTTCAAGAGATTCTTTAGTACAGAAGGCATTTTAAATGCTGCCTCTCATATAGTTTAAACATTTTCTTCGCATTCTTTTTTCATAGCATAAAGTTTACCTTCAATGCAGACTGTATTAAGAGGGTGTTATCATCTCAGTATTTTATGGTGTCCTATTTTAAAACATATACACCATGGATACTATATATAAGACCAGGGTAACAACTTTAGTGACCTAATGTTGAAGAAACCTAGTCTTTTCAATTATATATATTTTTAAATGACAAAGCATGTAATCATTTCCCTGCGCTTGGCAATTACTAATAATTGCAACATCTGTGTCAGAAGTAATCTGTATTCATTTTATGTTTTTATAATATACTAGAGTTATATATTTATCTCACTTCTCTTTGTGGCAGAAATATTTTCTTATTCATTTGAATATCCATGTGCTGTAGCTTGTGTAGTTAAAAAGCTGAATGTATAGAATGGAATGGAATAGAGAGATAAGAAATGAACTGTAGTGTGTAAAAGTTCAATAGGTAGGGTGTTTAGTTAGGGTAGGAATAACCCAGTCCTACACAGAAGTATTTTAGTGAAATAATTTAGTGAAGATGTGGTGGGATACAAAAGAGAGTTTTCTTTCTTGTTTCTATTAGAATAAAAGGGATAAATGTATATGTCTTCTGATTACATAAAAGTCTTTTTGTCTGGGTTTTTTAATTTAAAAAAAATTCAAGGAACTTCTGTGGAATTTGTCTTAGTAGTTCCTACACTTCTATATTTGTCTTGATTCATAAAATAGATTAGCATATAAGCAACACTGATTCCTCTTCAGTAGGGTTTTTTCTTCTCTGATGGAAGAGCAAATGCTAGATATTGTTGCTCCTATACATAGAATGAAATAGCTTCTTGCAACAGGAGCAATTCAGGAGAAAACAGTTGTTTTCTCCCCTTTAGATGATAGAGTGGGAAGCAGGGTTGGCTCCGTCGTAATGGTTTCTCCTCAACACTTCTCGGGTTCAGCCTATGCATGTGTGTTATGGATTGGGGATAGTTTGAAAACGAGTTTTGCAGTATTGTTCCTGTGGGCAAGGTGGTGAGTAGTGTGGAATTCTTTGTCTTCTTTATGGATCAGTACATCACAGGCACATTTTCATACTGCCTTGTCACTAAAAGTAAGGCAGCTGCAGTGACAGGACCCTGTCCTGGGACAGTTGAATGCCTCGATCATGAGGCCGCAGAATTTCCTCTTTCCTAGTGCCCAGGACAAGGAGCTTTGCTGATGTATTTCTCATAGCAGAAAAGGCCATTGAGCTTAGTGGTTGGTACCATATGGCAATTTACAATCTAGGAAATATTCTGATGACATGTGCTTTTCGAAGAATACTAGGTGGAATATTTAGATAGGAGTCCTGAACTTTCTTCAGAGAAGATGTTTAAAAAAAGAACCAAAATTGACCTAATCTGGGTCATATCCCATGAAGGATAAAGGTCTACAGGTGTGGAAGGCTCTTTCTGGTCCTTTCAGTGAGCTATTTCCAACAGAGCCCTCCTATTCAGAGCTTCCCACTCTTGTGCATGGGATGTGGTTAAGCTCTTGTCTCAGTGCCACAGTGGGTAGAGGATGCCATTGCAATATGAAAGGGCTATAAATAATGCTCTCTTGTTTTTCTATAAAACAATCTGCTCTAGAACAGATTATAAAGGGGCCAGAAGGAATCTCTTCTCATTTTCTTATTGAATAGAGAGTGTATAAATATTCCCTTACATAAAGGACAATTACTTTTTCTATATAGATCATATATAGAAATAGATCTATAGAAAAAGTAATTAATTCTATATGATATGGCCTTGATTTTTAATTTTTAAATTGTTTTTATATGAAATAGTCTTAATTTTATTCTTTTTGCAGTTCACACAAAGATGAATTCCTGCACTTCAAGATTGCATTGTATATGTGATTCCTTGCTTCATTTTAAGGACTATGTCATTTTCTTAAATGCGTTGATGAGTCTTTATAACCTGTTTTAATAATGTTAAATTGAATTCATTTTTCTTATTGTTAATACAAAAACAGCAAATTTGAAGACTGAGAACCATATAAGAGGGTGATTGCACTTAATTATGAAAAGATTTGAATCCTTCTTTGTGTATGTGAGTGTGACCAGCCTTGCTATCAATTTCTTCTGTCATATACTGCCAAATTTTCTATTTAAGTATTGTGAAAACTCTGTTTTTTTCAGGTCGAATGAGTGATTTGAGTGTAATTGGTCATCCAATAGATTCAGAATCTAAAGAAGATGAGCCTTGTAGTGAAGAAACAGATCCAGTGCATGATCTAATGGCTGAAATTTTACCTGAATTCCCTGACATAATTGAAATAGACCTATACCACAGTGAAGAAAATGAAGAAGAAGAAGAAGAGTGTGCAAATGCTACTGATGTGACAACCACCCCATCTGTGCAGTACATAAATGGGAAGCATCTAGTTACCACTGTGCCCAAGGACCCAGAAGCTGCAGAAGCTAGGCGTGGCCAGTTTGAAAGTGTTGCACCTTCTCAAAATTTCTCAGACAGCTCTGAAAGTGATACTCGTCCATTTGTAATAGCCGAAACGGAATTGTCTACTGCTCTGCAACCTAATGGATCTACAGAAACAACTGAATCTCTTGAAATTACATGGAAGCCTGAGACTTACCCTGAAACATCAGAACATTTTTCAGGTGGTGAGCCTGATGTTTTCCCCACAGTCCCATTCCATGAGGAATTTGAAAGTGGAACAGCCATAAAGGGAGTAGAATCAGTCACAGAGAGAGATACTGAAGTTGGTCATCAGGCACATGAACATATTGAACCTATATCTCTGTTTCCTGAAGAGTCTTCAGGAGAGATTGCCATTGACCAAGAATCTCAGAAAATAGCCTTTGCAAGGCCTACAGAAGTAACATTTGGCGAAGAGGTAGAAAAAAGTACTTCTGTCACATACACTCCTACTGTAGTTCCAAGTTCTGTATCAGCATATGTTTCAGAGGAAGAAGCAGTTACCCTAATAGGAAATCCTTGGCCAGATGATCTGTTGTCTACCAAAGAAAGCTGGGTAGAAGCAACTCCTAGACAAGTTGTAGAGCTCTCAGGGAGTTCTTCAATTCCAATTACAGAAGGCTCTGGAGAAGCAGAAGAAGATGAATATACAATGTTCACCATGGTAACTGATTTATCACAGAGAAATACTACTGATACACTCATTACTTTAGACACTAGCAGCATAATCACAGAAAGCTTTTTTGAGGTTCCTGCAACCACCATTTATTCAGTTTCTGAACAACCTTCTGCAAAAGTGGTGCCTACCAAGTTTGTAAGTGAAACAGACACTTCTGAGTGGATTTCTAGTACCTCTGTTGAGGAAGAGAAAAGGAAGGAGGAGGAGGGAACTACAGGTACGGCATCCACAGTTGAGGTATATTCACCTACACAGAGATCGGATCAATTAATTTTACCCTCTGAATTAGAAAGTTCAAATGTAGTTGCATCTAGTGATTCAAGTACCAGGAAAAGTTTTATGTCCTTGACAACACCAACACAGTCTGAAAGGGAAATGACAGATTCTACTCTTGTCTTTACAGAAACAGATACATTAGAAAATTTGGAGGCACAGGCCACTGAACACAGCAGTATCCATCAACCTGGGGTTCAGGAAGGGCTGACCACTCTCGCAGGTAGTCTTGCCTCTCTCTTTATGGAGCAGGGCTCTGGAGAAGCTGCTGCTGACCCAGAAACCACCACTGTTTCTTCATTTTCATTAAATTTAGAGTATGAAATTCAAGCCAAAAAGGAAGCAGCTGGCACTTTGTCTCCCCATGTGGAAACTACATTCTCCACTGAGCCAACAGGACTGGTTATGAGTACAGTAATGGACAGAGAAGTTGCTGAAAATATAAGCCAAACATCCAGGGAAATATTGATTTCACAGCGATTAGGAGAACCAAATCATGGGGCAGAAATAAGGGGCTTTTCTACAGATTTTCCTTTGGAGGAGGATTTCAGTGGTGACTTTAAAGAATACCCAACAGTGTCTCATCCCACAGCAAAAGAAGAAACAGTAATGATGGAAGGCTCTGGAGATGCAGCATTTAGGGATACCCAGACTTCACCATCTACAGTACCTACTTCAGTTCACATCAGTCACATATCTGACTCAGAAGGACCCAGTAGCACCATGGTCAGCACTTCAGCCTTCCCCTGGGAAGAGTTTACATCCTCAGCTGAGGGCTCAGGTGAGCAACTGGTCACAGTCAGCAGCTCTGTTGATCTAGTGCTTCCCAGTGCTATGGGAAAGTTTTCTGGTACAGCTTCCTCCATTATTGACGAAGGATTGGGAGAAGTGGATACTGTCAATGAAATTGATAGAAGATCCACCATTTTACCAACAGCAGAAGTGGAAGGTACGAAAGCTCCAGTAGAAAAGGAGGAAGTAAAGGTCAGTGGCACAATTTCAACAAACTTTCCCCAAACTATGGAGCCAGCCAAATTATGGTCTAGGCAAGAAGTCAACCCTGAAAGACAAGAAATTGAAAGTGAAACAACATCAGAGGAACAAATTCAAGAAGAAAAGTCTTTCGAATCCCCCCAAAACTCTCCTGCAACAGAACAAACAATCTTTGATTCACAGACATTTACTGAAACTGAGCTCAAAACCACAGGTTATTCTGTACCAACAACAAAGAAAACTTACAGCGATGATAAAGAAATGGAGGAGGAAGGCGCTTCTTTAGCTAACATGTCTACTCCAGAACCAGTTGCAAATGGCATGGAATCTTATACAACTCTCCCTGAAGCTACTGAAAAGTCACATTTTTTCTTAGCTACTGCCTTAGTGACTGAATCTATACCAGCTGAACATGTAGTCACAGATTCACCAATCAAAGAGGAAGAAAGTACAAAACGTTTTCCCAAAGGCATGAGACCAACAATTCAAGAGTCAGATACTGAACTCTTATTCTCTGGACTGGGATCAGGAGAAGAAGTTTTACCTACTCTACCAACAAAGTCAGTGAATTTTACTGAAGTGGAACAGATCAGCAACACATTCTATCCCCACAGTTCTCAAGTGGAAAGTACCTCAAGTGACAAAACTGAAGACTCTAACAGAATGGAAAATGTAGCAAAAGAAGTTGGAACACTCGTGTCTCAAACAGACATCTTTGAAGGTAATGAGTCAGTAACCAGCACAACCTTAATAGAAATTTTAAGTGACACTGGAGCAGAAGGACCCACGGTGGCACCTCTCCCTTTCTCCATGAACATCGGACATCCGCAAAATCAGACGCTCAGATGGGCAGAAGAAATCCAGACTAGTGGACCGCAAACCATAACTGAACAAGACTCTAACAAGAATTCTTCAACAGCAGAAATTAACGAAACAACAACCTTGTCCACTGATTTTCTGGCTAGAGCTTACGGGTTTGAAATGGCCAAAGAATTTGTTACATCAGCACCAAAACCATCTGATATGTTTTATGAACCTTCTGGAGAAGGATCTGGAGAAGTGGATATTGTTGATTCATTTCGCACTTCTGCAACTACTCAGGCAACCAGACAAGAAAGCAGCACCACGCGTTTTTCTGATGGGTCCCTGGAAAAACATCCTGAGGTGCCAAGCACTAAAGCTGTTACTGCTGATGGATTCCCAACAGTTTCAGCGATGCTGCCTCTTCATTCAGAGCAGAACAAAAGCTCCCCTGATCCAACTAGCACACTGTCAAATACAGTGTCATATGAGAGGTCCACAGACGGTAGTTTCCAACACCATTTCAGGGAATTCGAGGATTCCACCTTAAAACCTAACAGAAAAAAACCCACCGAAAATATTATTATAGACCTGGACAAAGAGGACAAGGATTTAATATTGACAATTACAGAGAGTACCATCCTTGAAATTCTACCTGAGCTGACATCAGATAAAAATACTATCATAGATATTGATCATACTAAACCTGTATATGAAGATATTCTTGGAATGCAAACAGATATAGATCCAGAGGTACCATCAGAACCACATGACAGTAATGATGAAAATAATGATGACAGCACTCAAGTTCAAGAGACCTATGAGGCAGCTGTCAACCTTTCTTTAACGGAGGAAACATTTGAAGGCTCTGGTGATGTTCTTCTGGCTAGTTACACTCAGGCAGCACATGATGAATCAAGGACTTATGAAGATAGAAGCCAACTAGATCACATGGACTTTAACTTCACAACTGGGATCCCTGCTCCTAGCACAGAAACAGAACTAGACATTTTACTTCCCACGGCAACATCTCTGCCAGTTCCTCATAAGTCTGCCACAGTTATTCCAGAGACTGAAGAAATAAAAGCTGAAGCAAAAGCCCTGGATGACATGTTTGAATCAAGCACTTTGTCTGATGGTCAAGCTATTGCAGACCAAAGTGAAATAATACCAACATTGGGCCAATTTGAAAGGACCCAGGAGGAGTATGAAGACAAAAAACATGCGAGTCCTTCTTTTCAGCCAGAATTCTCTTCAGGAGTCGAGGAGGCATTAGTAGATCATACTCCCTATCTAAGTATTGCTACTACCCACCTTGTGGATGAGAGTTCAACAGAGGTGCCTCATGTGATGGAAGGATCCAATGCCCCATATTACACGGATACAACATTAGCAGTTTTAACATTTGCAAAGTTGTCTTCTCAGACACCGTCATCTCTACTCACTATCTACTCAGGCAGTGAAGCCTCTGGACACACAGAGATCCCCCAGCCCAGTGCTCTGCCAGGAATAGATGTCGGCTCATCTGTAATGTCTCCAGAGGATTCTTTTAAGGAAATTCATGTAAATATTGAAGCAACTTTCAAACCATCAAGTGAGGAATACCTTCACATAACTGAGCCTCCCTCTTTATCTCCTGACGCAAAATTAGAACCTTCAGAAGAGGATGGTAAGCCTGAGTTATTAGAAGAAACGGAAGCTTCTCCCACAGAACTTACTGCTGTGGAAGGAACTGAGATTCTCCAAGATTCCCAAAACAAAACTGATGGTCAAGTTTCTGGAGAAGCAATCAAGATGTTTCCCACCATTAAAACACCCGAAGCTGGAACTGTTACTACAACTGCCAATGAAATTAAATTAGAAGGTGCTACACAGTGGCCACACTCTACTTCTGCTTCTGCCACTTATGGGGTCGAGGCAGGTGTGGTGCCTTGGCTGAGTCCACAGACTTCTGAGAGGCCCACGCTTTCTTCTTCTCCAGAAATAAATCCTGAAACTCAAGCAGCTTTAATCAGAGGGCAGGATTCCACAGTAGCAGCATCAGAACAGCAAGTGGCAGCGAGAATTCTTGATTCCAATAATCAGGCAACTGTAAGCCCGGTGGAATTTAATACCGAGGTTGCAACACCACCATTTTCCCTTCTGGAAACTTCTAATGAAACAGATTTCCTGGTTGGCATTAATGAAGAGTCAGTGGAAGGCACGGCAATCTATTTACCAGGTAAGATCACAACATTGATAAATCTGTTTCCAAACCTGGAAACAGTCCCTTGGTGCTAATATTTATATGTATATAATTTTTATTGTGGAGTTAAATCAATGGAGAGTTCAGCAGGCCAGGCCACAGTATTGAGTTCATAATGAGATGAAATGACAGTACGTATAGATTAGTTTTGGACATTAAGGTAGACTTTGTATTTTACTGGCTTTTAGAAATAATATACAATTACAACATGGAAAAGATGAAATTATTAATGTTATAAAAATTCAATTTGTTTTTACTCACAACTAGAGCATTGCTTTGTCATATGTCTCATAGTTATACATCTTAGGTTTAAAAGTAGATAAAAAGTCCTATTTTTAAAACCCCCCCCCCATTGATGGATGCTATTGGTGCGGTATCAAAATCTGTCAGGCCTTTAACATTTGAGAGTAGTAAATAGCTCTAATAACTATTTCAGAGTTTGTGCAGTATCAATATCAGCTCATACTTGTATGCAATGTCCTTGTTTAAGACAGTTTACATAATACATCAAACGCAGTGCCTACCAGTAGTGAGTAGTTATTTATTATATAAACATATTGACTATTGAGAGAAGTTTTCTGTTTATTTACTGAATGTATGGAAAGCATGAATTTGATACTGATTCATATAAACCGTCTCTTCTGATTGTCACAAAAAGGCGATATAAGCCATATGTGAAAGGGTAAGAGGTGAAGATTCAGAGAGGTTCAGTAACTTGCCCAAGGTGGCACAGCCACCTTGTGGTAAAAGTAGGATTTGAACCCAGCTTAGCTCTACTCTAAAGTCTATAGTCCTTTCATTGCTCTTTGCTGGTTTCAGTATAGTATAAAAATAAACAATTGATATTAAATAATATATGAACCAGGAATCTTGGAATATTTACTTTGTAGAATTTATTTTCGTCTGAATCTAGCCTGAGAATGTTAAGAAATCAGTTCTAATGGTGTTTTCCCAGAATGTTAATTATTTAAATTAACAATGTCAGTGGAATCCACAAATAGACATCACCAGCTAGCTGCTACCTGGAAAAAGAGAAAAAAAAATCCATACTTTAATGTCTGTCTTGGTTGAAAAATATATGTTTTATTTTAATTAATAAGTTTTATGCCATGACTATCATTAAAATTATTCTTCTGATCATATCAATGTTACCTTTGGTGCCACCAATGCTTTATTTTGATGTGCTTCAGAAAGAGTAAAATAGTCAGAAAGTACAATGTTTAATAAATGGCTTGAAATATTTTGAGGAAAATTGATCAAAGATAGTTGACATTGGGTTTTTGTTATCACTGTGTTTAATATGTAAATCATAATCTAGTAATTTGGCTAATATTTATCGTTTTTTAATTTAGGTCAATATCCTTCAGTTAAAAATATGCTATAAAAATAACTGGTAATAACTAGGTACATATAGAGTTACGTTTGACGAATGAGAAATATGTACCAATTATCCAGTTTGCAATATTTACCAAGAATTATAGTTTGCGTCTTCATTGCAAAACAAATGGTCTCTTTAGCTTCATTCAGTAAACAGCAGCTCATATGGGATTACCTGGTCTATCTGTTGCAGATTCAGCTTTCAGAGGTTGATATGAACTGTTTAGGGGAGAATAACATTCATAAAAACAGAAGTTTCCTTTTAATTGGAACGACTTCCAATTCACAGAAAGACTCATTCAGTCCTTGTCTCATAGTCTCAGCATGGTGTCTAGTGTCAGTGGTGGGAATAGTAATAGTACTTCTTCACATTTGTGTGGCACATCACAGTCTGATAAACCACTTTCACATAGTGTCATTTGGATTCAGCACAAAGGGCAGCATGTGGCTATGGCATGTGTTAACTGCAGCCTTGTCGTCCTGGCAGCGTACTTGTACTTTCAGATCCAGAAAGCTAAAAGTGTTAGGGAGATTTCAAACAGTTTCCTGTAGTTTTGGAACTACAGGAAAAAGTGTCTTAGAAAATTCAGGGGAGTTTGTGGAGAAGCTGACGTACTCATCTGAATTAACCTAATTTTAATGTGAATCCCAAACATGGAAATGAGTACCTATCCAGGTTTATATTCATCCAGAATTTACTTAACAGTCAGAATTTGAGTTTGACTTTCTGGTGTGGGGAAGCCTCAATTATCTTTTAAGCAGTACCTTGTTTATCCTAATATTCTTTAAGCTAATGTTTCATAAGAAGTTAGACATCTTTCTTCTTTTATGTGTAATTATATCAGGGTTTCAGGACTTAAGATTCTTGAAAATATGGGTGTATTCCATAGATAATCTAGTTTATTTCAATTATTTTGTAAAACTTTCAACTCTCATCTGGATCTTTGAACATTTGGAAATGTAAGCAATTCTGAAACAATATACAAAGAATAAGTATAAACTCAATGAAAATACACTTACCTAAGCAATATTGCAGTGTAAAATATATGCTTCAAGTGGTATAAAAGTATTTGCACTTAGAAAATATATTTAAACTGTTTGTCCTCATAAATTTATGTCTTCAACCTTCATATTTATCTCCCAGGAGTGTCAGTTTTATTTGTATTTTAATAAGAAAATTATAATAAAAACTTGGTGTTTCATTTTAGGTGAGGTTTTTGCATTTGGGTTTGTTTTTCTACAGTAGAGTTTAATCCATGTGTTGCTTTTCTTCAAGTATAGTTTAAAGGAGTACATTTGGAACGTGTTTTTGGAAAAAGCATATTAATGTAGCAGAAGAGACTTCAGTGCACACTTTCGAAGAAAAACAGTTTCTGAGCATAAGTGGTAAAAGGCAATAATAATTCAAATGATGATAACAAGCCAACCTGCTAAAAAGAATGCATGTTCTGTGTATCCAGCCATTTCACATGAACTAACCCCATTTAAAAGAATACATTTTCCATTCACTGTGCACATATGTGTAATCATTTTTGACTAAAATCAATTGCCATTATCATGCCAACTAAATCTGCAGTAGAATGTATTAGTTGCCAGATGCAATACAAAAAATATTTAAGAGTAATCATGAGTGAATCCCAGAAATGAATAGATGCAATTTGTAACAATTAGTTATAATGCCAAGAAACACTCCAGAGAGTAAAGTTAATGTTAATTTTTATACGTAGTAACTCTAAATTGTTATGGTAAAGCCTATAATATGGTAGCAATATGGGGCGTTTTATGCTAAAATACACTGAAACATTAGAGATGGGCCTAATTGCTTTTCTTACTTTCCTGAATATGGTAGGACCTGATCGCTGCAAAATGAACCCGTGCCTTAACGGAGGCACCTGTTATCCTACTGAAACTTCCTATGTATGCACCTGTGTGCCAGGATACAGTGGAGACCAGTGTGAACTTGGTAAGATGGTACTTGACTGAAAGGGTGCAGTTCTTTCACAGAAGATATATTGGGGGAGAATTTATGTTGTCAAATCAATCAGAGATTTCAGAGAAACCCATGTGTAGATTAATTATATGTTAAATTAAGTTAAAATCTGAGGGTAATTAACTAGGGGCTGGAAAATGGGTACGGATGTTCAGTGAATTCTATTAACATACCCAAGACTCAGTGAGGCCTGCTGAGTCTTTCTGTGTTTTTTACAGGTAGAATTTACAAATATAAAGATGCATAAATATTAACAAAAATGTACATCTATCCCCCAAATCTGCATATAAATAAAAATCAATTTCAGCATAAAAATCTTTTTAGAAAGCTAGACTTAAAAATTAGGAAAATAATAAAAATCAGAGAGCTTAGTCCTTAGTTTTCGGATAACTTTTTCTTGTCGTCTGGAATGGGAAAGACCCTTCCCTGACTCCCAGGAACCAGCCCAACGTGCCTCTACCTCAGGGAGCTGTGCAATTGCTGTTTCCTGCCTCTCTTTTGGTTCCAAGGAATATAATTGACCCTTACATATTTTTATTTAGGCATCCTTCTCTTTAAAGAAAAAAAAAGGCACCAGTGTTGATTTGGCTACATATAGAGCTCACTTCTGAGAAAAGAATGATGAAATATGTTGTCCAGATGTTCCTTTTATAGATATCATGAAGGTTTGCTTGATTTGCTTACAATGGTTGAGTAAAGAAAGTTCACCAATAACACTTTAAATTATACATAAATATTGGGATACAATCCCAACATTCATATTAAAAGAGTACTTTAAAAAAAAAAAGTCGCCAAGGCCAGGGCGGTGGTTCAAGCCCATAACCCCAGCAGTTTGGGAGGGCGGGGTGGGCGAATCGCTTGATCCTAGAAGTTCGAGACCAGCCTGAGCAACATGGCAGAACACCACCTCTGAAAAAAAAACAAAAAACAAAACTTAACTGTGCCTGTAGTCCCAGCTACTTGGGAGGCTGAGGTGGAAAGACAGATTGAGCCCAGAAGGTCGAGGCTGCAGCGAGCCGTGTTCATGCTACTGCACTCCAGGCTGGGTGACAAAGTGTCTGGCACTCAGCAAGCACCATAAACATGTTTGGTATTATTACTATATAATAGCATCATTACTAAGACCATTTCTTTGGTAAGAATACATTATATGACTGAGAAATTTAACTTTGTTTATTCATTTTAAAATACTCTTAAACATTAAATTTTTAGTGTTATTGCAAAATGCTATGGAAATAAAGTCACTAATTTCATCAGGGGAGATCATATGTAGAAAGATTAGAATCTGTGTAGAAAGATTTTATTTGACATAGATTTTAAAGTTGGGAAGATTTGACAGCTGGTGGAGGGAGATATGGACACAACAAACAAAAGCACAGAGGCCAAAAACTACAGAAGGCATTCGAATGACGGCCTGGATCCAGGTATGCCTACTTAGGGGTTTGGGAGAGAGAGACATATTGGGAGACAGTACCAGAAAGCAGGTTGGGTCTAGAAAGCCCTGACGGTCTAAGAAGGTCCTGAGTTCAGGATACCGAATAGTGTTACTTCACACTCTAGTCAAGTGATTCTGAGACCTTAGCATGCATCAGAGGGCTGGTAAAACAGATTGTTGTCTCCACCTCAAAGTACATGATTCAGTAGATTTGGGGTAGAATTGGAAATGTGGATTTTTAACATTCTTAGGTGATGCTGATGCTGTGGTCCAGGGAGCTCACCTTGAAGACTGCTGCCCTGGGCAATTGGGATCCATGGAATGTTTGGAAGTAAAAGAATAAAATTATCATGACTGTGTTTAAAAAAGATGACATTTAGCAGAGTGGTGGATATATTGGAGAGGAGAGAGCCCAGGGATGGTGAGGCCAGTTAGATACTTTGAGTATTCCATGTGCGAGGTAATCAGAAAATGAGCCATGATTGGAGGTGGGAAGGCTGGGGGTGTTGATTCTTCATCAGTTTTGGGGCTTATCTGATTCATTTATTAGCAGTGGAGACAATGAGCCTACTCTGAATACCTTCAACATTTTCTTAGGGTCGCTAAATTTAGGAAATAAAAATTCAGGATGGCCACTCATATTTGAGTTTCAAGTAAAAAAGGAATAACTTGATAGTATAGGTTTGCCTTAAATATAGCATGGACATACTTATGCTAAAAAATTGTACTTTTTTAAAATCTGAAATTCAAATTTAACTGGCTGTCTTGTATGTTGTCTTGCAACCTCACACTAAATGGAATTCTTTGATACTTTTTGAAAGTATTTTGTGAGCTTTTACTATTTTGTTTCAGATTTTGATGAATGTCACTCTAATCCCTGTCGGAATGGAGCCACTTGTGTTGATGGTTTTAACACATTCAGGTGCCTCTGCCTTCCAAGTTATGTTGGTGCACTTTGTGAACAAGGTAAGAGTTTTTGCAACATTTGTGTGATGAACATTATTGATGTGTTTTAGCAATTTTGGCCTCAGTGCATATTCTTTCCTGCAGTGGAAATTCACATTTCCTTAGGTTTCCTTATTCATGGATAGCTCAAAACGTCTGAGTCATAGTGTTGACTTGATTATGGTTGTTTAGCTGATAGACTGGAATTGCAGGCAGGCACACTGAGCTGAATTTAAAGACATCCAGCCAATAGAAGAAATATTGTCATATGTATTTTTCTTGGGGACAAGCTAAGCACTGACCTTACTATGGCTCATGTACGAAGGAGTACTGAATTCAATGCTAGCTGTTTTTATTTTCTCCTTCTAAGCACTTGAGACTCAATGGATTTATTTTTCATAGTCAATCATATCTGGAGAATGAGTTGATATAGTTGTTAGAATACATTTGCCTTGGCACATGCTAAGTAGAAGATATTGTGAATCTGCTCACCAGGAAATTTTCCTACTAAAGAAAGGTTGACTTTTTCTGAATGAAAGAAAGCCCTATGTTCACGATGGCTTGAATCTCATGATCCCTGTAATTTGCATTTTATGGCCAACCTGAGAGTATATTTTGGGTGGTTAATGGGAGCATTTCTTGGTCCATCAATAAGAAACAGATTGCGTGCTAAGCACACTCAGCTTTGGAATGTCGATTTCCTCTACTTAAACTCGTACAGTGGTTTGGCTTTGATAAAAGTGTTCATTGCCAAACTTCCATTCCACTAGACAAACTGAAAATGCATTAGACACTCAGGCACATTGGTCTGGTCCCACATTCTGCTTCATGGTGTTAATCTGGACGTCACTGCAATGAATGCAAATCCAAAAGGAGCATGTATTGAATTGCCATTCCAAGTGGATGGATGATGGCTACATTTTTAGGTGTTGGTTTTTTCTTTTTTATTGCATAGGGCAAATCTGTTTGTTTTAGGTTTTGAATATAAAGATAGACCAAGCAAGATCCTCTTCTTAAAGTAAAAACGTTAGAAAGATGCCATTTGTTGAAGAAAACAAAAGCCTGAGACACTTGAGACATTGCAATATGTTAAACATGATTCTGGCTTCTGTTAGTTCCAAGTACAAAAAGCAATTCAAAAAATCATTTGTTCAACATGGCACCTACTGCCTTCCAGGCACCGTTCTGGGCGTTGGAGATAGAAATACGAACAAAACAAAGTCCCTGATCCTGGTGACTTAGCATAACTCTTGGCAGAGAATAAAATTTAATACTTTACAGACTATCAAATGCATCCTGGAACATTTCATTTGGTTGGCGTGGCATTTCTATGCATTAAATGGGCTAGAAATTAAGGCTTTAGATGTGCTTAATGTCATACAGCTAGTAAATCATACAGTGGGAAAAGTGAACCTAAATGGCTTAACTCTACAGCCCAAGTTTCTCTGAATATCTTCACACTTCTACAGTAACTCTCAAAGATAAACCCTTTATTTATATGTTTATCTGATGGATTGAGTAGTAACAGATTTTTGGAAGGGACTTTGGTGCTGTTGACCTTTTTTCTTTCTTTTCAAAAGAATATTGAAAGTAAAAAGTGTTAATTAATTTTGTTTCTGGTGCCACCTAACTTTCAGGTACTTTCTATTTTATTTTCAAGCAAGTTTGATTTTCATGCACATTCTTTGCTGAGAAACTTCGATCCCAGTCTGTTTACGCAGTGCAGCTGTGCTCCTGTGATTTATTGCCAGGATACTGAAAGATTTTTTTCTCCTCTTTTCAGGTTGCCTAAGAACAAATGTTTTCTTCATTAACAGCAACTTTGTTGTCTAAACAATTTTCTATCCAAAGTTCAGTGATGACTGTGTTGGTGTTCCTTCAGCTGACGTTTTCTGTTCTCTGCACTAGTAACTTCCCAAGTCACAGTTACTCTGAAATAGGGGACACATTTTGGTGCAATAATTACAGATACACAATCTAGAAAGGGCTATTGGAACAGCAGAGAGGCAGTTCTGGCTGCACAAACTGCCCTAGCCAAAGGCAGTGATACAGCTTGCCTAGTGAGAAGTATAGAGGATGGGCACTTTCTTAGGACTTGACAGCTACATGTCAGAGATGTTGAAAACATTACCTGTACAGCATCAAAAGAATACATTTTTGGTGAAATTGTTTGTGATAGTTTCACCTTCTATGTTCCTGAACAGGAGCTGTGCACACTACAAATCTGGGTTTGTATTGTAATCTATCAAAACAACCTATTTTTTTTGTAACCTCTTTAAAACTTATAGGAGTTTTAAAGCATAAGATGTCTTTCCATACATTGAATGATTTTTAGGAAAATGTCATTCACAAGTGTTGCCTTTTAATAAATAAAAAGAGTTTCACATAATTTTTAGGTAAGGTTGAGGAAACAAATAGACTATTTCTATGAATAATATCTCCTATCAGAATAGCATCCTGGGAGATGCAGCTTGACACATTATCCTTCATTACATATTTGTTGAATTCATGAATAATAAAATTTAAGTGGCCAGGCATGGTGGCTCACGTCTGTAATCCCAGCACTTCGGGAGGCCAATCCCAGCACCTGAGGTCAGAAGTTTGAGACCAGCCTGGCCAACATGGCAAAACCCCATCTCTACTAAAAGTACAAAAATTAGCCAGGTGTGGTGGTGAGCACCTGTAATCTCAGCTAATCGGGAAGCAGAGGCAGGAGAATAGCTTGAACCTGGGAGGCAGAGGTTGCAGTGAGCAGAGGTCATGCCACCACACTCCAGCCTGGGTGACAAGAGTGAGACTCCATCTCAAAAAAAAAAAAAAAAAAAAAGTAAGTGAATCAATGTGGATAGTTGGCTTTATTTTTTTTACACAAAAACCACTCTAAGTGGTTTTTGCAGATATATTTATAATCATTGGGAAGCTATGATTTAGATAGTACAAATAAATACATTCTCCCAGTTTGGTTTTAACAGAAACTCTGCCTCTGTTTATTGGACCTGTGTTCTGATAGGAATGAAGGCATCTGCTAACTGAGACTGGCATTGTTGGTAGTGATGTCGCCACTCATTACATTTTGTGATCATCTGGGTTTTCTTGTTTAGGATGAAAAATACTTAATGATAAACTATTTAGAAGACAAAAAGGGCTGGGTGCGATAGCTCATGCCTATAATCCCAGCACTCTGGGAGGCCAAGGCAGGTGGATCACCTGAGGTCAGGTGTTCAAGACCAGCCTGGACAACATGGTAAAACCCCGTCTCCACCAAAAAATACAAAAATTAGCCAGGCATGGTGGTGCATTCCTGTAGTCCCAGCTTCTAGGGAGGCTGAGGCAGGAGACTCGCTTGATCCCGGGAGGCAGAGGTTGCAGTGAGCCAGAATCATGCCACTGCACGCCAGCTTGGGTGACAAAGCGAGACTTCATCACACACACACACACAAAAGACAAAAAAGGGGAAACCAAACTAAGACCAACTGGGGTAATAGCAGGTAAGAAAGGGTATGTAGAAAAGTTTTTTCTGATGCATTATTCAAGAGGTTAAGATCCTCCAGAATTGTACATCGTGTATCTTAAGTTAAATGGATAATGTCCACGGTTAAGGAAAGTTATATGCCATTACAAATCACATTATTTACTTTGGCATATGAATGTTCTAAAAAAATGTTTGATTCTCCTCCTCTGTAAACTAATATGCTCATATAGGAAGAGCTGTGTTCTTCCTACCCCTCTCACCTTACTTCTAAATTCTTACAAATGAAATTCCCCAAAGTGGAAACACTACATCCAAGTAGCCAAAATTTGCTTCATTTTGAGGTGCTGAGTGCTACTTTTATATCAAACCATCTAGCTGTGTCTTGAGTCCTTTCCTATGAGACTTGGTGATCTCCAAACAACACTTTAATAAACGCAAAACTTCCAGTGCACATAACTCAAAAGAATTAGTCAGCTGGCTGCAACTAAACAACAGGCCTGATAGACTAAACTGAAATAAATACTGCGCTCAGATAAGCTGCATCTGTTGTGTGAGTATGGTTTTAATCACTGAAGCCAGGAAAGAAATGAAATCTTTCAGAATTCATACTTTCCCACGGTTATAGAAAGAGGAGTAACAGGAATGAGAGTCAAGAGACAATCTGAGTTTCAATCTGGCCACCAAAACTAACATATAAAGCAAACATTTATTTAATTTAGTACGGTCGTGTTTTCTTCTATTAATCAGCACATTTGGGTGGGGGGAGATACTTATTAGGTCCTCTGGAAGGTTTTCTTAGTGCCTGAAATTCTATAAACTTTGCAGTTTTGTTAGTTTTTATATGCAACAACTTCAATATAATCATGGGGTGTATTTTGTGAAAGTCAAAATTATTTCTACTGGTTATGATTTAGTATATAGTGTAACCCCACCTGTGGATGAGTGATTCTGTGGGAAGATTGCCAATGAAGAATACAGTGCTGTGAACAAGGCTACTTTCCTGTGGAATTATGTAAAAATTGGCAACCTAGAAAGTGTAGCTGATACTGCCAGTGTAAAATTTAGATATATTTGAAAAATATTTTCGTCTCACTGGAATATCAGTTATAGTGTGCTTATTGTGAAACACACACATACACACACACACACACACACACACACACACACACACATATGTATATGACCTGGTGGAATGGGGGGGTGAGTTAAATAATTTAGTTTATTTCCTTTTTAATAAACTTAAAATCTTGATGTATTTTCATTGGGCGTTACCTATCTTACCTTTCTTTTTAGGAAGAAGGCATACAGCTCTAGTTATAGCCCAAAAGGTACCTATTCATAAAGGATTTTTTCTCTTTGTCAGTTTCATATGACAAGAGCCTGTGACTTCTCAGATATCTCTTTGGGAAGTGGGAGAGGACTACTTCCAGAACCTTTGAAGTTGTTATGCAAATAGGACATTCGTAATCCTATTGGCCGGAATTCTTATCTATCACTTGAATGAGTCTCTTAGAAAAGTTGTGTTGGTAAGGAATTAGCCCCAGTTGCTTCACAAGTAAGTCAGCCAACACTATAGCCGCCCAAGAGATTTTGGCTGGCGCCTCTTCCAGTTTTCTCTGGCTTTAATCAAGGAAGTTGCTGTTAGATGCTGCCTTTGCAGTCCAAAGATGTACAGCCATCCACTTCACAGGAATCAGTTGGGCTAACTTTATAATAATTTCTTTGTCATCATGACCAAATTTTATGAATCAGTTACTTCAGGGACATTGCACAGATACTGGCTTGGGTATCCTATTAACACTTGGATCAGGGTGCCAAGTTTGAATGATGTATGTGTGTTTAATAAGCTCCTGCCTGTTTCTTCTCAGACACCGAGACATGTGACTATGGCTGGCACAAATTCCAAGGGCAGTGCTACAAATACTTTGCCCATCGACGCACATGGGATGCAGCTGAACGGGAATGCCGTCTGCAGGGTGCCCATCTCACAAGCATCCTGTCTCACGAAGAACAAATGTTTGTTAATCGTATGTACCAAATAGACATGAGTTTCCGGGAACTTCACTCCTTCTCATCACTCTCTTAGTTTGGTCTGTGTGCAAGTGAAAAGAAGTAGCTTTTTCAATCATAATACAACTTATCAAATCCCTCATCTGTGGGTTACTTAAAATCATCTCGCCTATGTTAAGTCCCCCATTTTGGGACACATTCAACTATAATATAGGTAGGCATTGGTTAGTCGGCCGGCAGTAATGGTTGAAACACTTGCTGTAGGTTGAATCATAAGAAATTGCTATTTGATCATTTTTAAATTTACAAAAACAACCAATTATTATGGCTCAATAGAATTCTTACTGTGGTTATACTTTCATAGTCTCTATTTTGAATATTTATATGCCTGTCCAAAATTACAGTTACTTTCAGTTATTTTTGTCCTGCTAATTAAAATTGAATTGTTAATAATAGTACCCTAATCTTACCTTTTGGGCATATTGATTCTCATTCAAGTTTCTAAATATTTTAAACTGTGGAAAGTGAGCTACAACCTAAGAAGTTGAATAGGTGGAGATTGAAAGCTAATGAAACTTAATATCAGAGCTGTTTAATAACTCCTTCAACTGCAGCAAAAAGGAGGGCAACTGGTTTTCATGTAGCAATATGTAGAAATTTGTTGCTCATAAAGCATTTTTTTTAGGAGATAGTGTCTCACGATGTTGTCCAGGCTTGTCTTGAACTACTGGCCTCAAGTAATCCTCCCACCTCTGCATCCCAAAGTGCTGGGATTATAGGTGTAAGCCACCATTCCCAGCCTCATGAAGCATTGTTTGATGTTCTATTAAATATTTTCTCATGATGCCTACTATCTTTTAGAAGTTTGTTAATTTGTAATCTGGATAGAGGTTCACTTAACTTTACTGCGTGATATCCTTGCCAGTGACTCACCTCGTGGTAAAAGTAAATATTTTTGAGGATAAATTTGTAGAACTGTCTAGGTGTTCACTAATTAAAATGCTTTGAAAAGAAACATGTGGCTTCCAAAATGAGGGTAGCATGGATAAGATCTGGCACATTTCATTGGGTCACTGAATTTTTGCCAATGGCATCACTTAACAACAACAACAGAAAAATAGAACATTTCTATCATGAGTGAGGATGGAAAAAAAATTAATTATAGTAAATTGCTAGGGAAATTATTGTCTATGTCATACTTTAATGCTTCACAGTGTTTGCACATTAACTTTTTCATTTAAAGCACATTGGGCAGAAGAACAAAAGATAGACTAGTAGAGATTTTTATGAGCAACTAAATAAACATGATTCATGCTGAAAATAATTATCTTTGATATATTTTCATCCATATATGGAAAAGTAGTACAAATGTCTGTGTGGTTTCCTATCCCTTAGGTGTGGGCCATGATTATCAGTGGATAGGCCTCAATGACAAGATGTTTGAGCATGACTTCCGCTGGACTGATGGCAGCACACTGGTAAGATGTCCTTGAAAATGATGTCAAGTTCTACCTTCTGGAAATTTGGTACTGTGCACTGATTGCACATTACAGAGGGTGCATTAGACTGGAGACAAGTGACTTGCTCAAGGTCACTCAGTGAAACAGGGAAGGGTTAGAAGAGTTCCAAGCTAACTGATCCAACATCCAGTTCTCTCTTCAATGGTTGTGGTTCTCTTTAAAAGAGGAGTGTACTAGATTTCCATCAAACCAGAAAACCAGACGATTAGTAGAATTACCTTGGGTCTGTCTTTCAGATGGTTATCTTTGCTTTTTCTAGCTTCAGAGCAAGAAGAGAAGAATAAATGTAGGAGAAAAGTCCTTTAAAAAAAAATACCGTTCCCTCTTAAAAATTGCACTGGAAATCTGCTATAAGGCATGGCACATTTCCAAGCAAAAATATGCATTTGTTTTTATCTTAAAGAAGATTGTTGATATGATCTTATGAATCTCTGCTGACTAATTACATATTTCAACTTGTTTTCTATATTTTGAAGAAAGAAGTGACTTGGAAATGCTGGCCACAACTTTGAGAAGGCTATAATAGGTTCTTAGAACAGGTGAAGCTGTTTTGAGTCACTCCTGCTAAACTCAAATAAATCTAATTTTTTAGAAAGAGTTCCAATGCGATTGGCTATACTAGTGGTACTCAGTGCTGGCTGTTCATTAGAATCACCTGGAATATGTAATTAAAAACTGGTGCTTAGGCCTTATCCCGGGTCCATTACAGCAAAACCTCTAGCCGCTGTATTTTCTCAGTGTTCCACAGGTGATTCTGAAATGCAAAGTTGGGATCCACTGGGCTAGATAGTAAGTGTAAATTAAATTCTAAATTGGAAACAAAGTGTAAAAAATTGAAGATAATTTTAAAGGCCTTTTTGTGTGTGAATTACTTAGGTACTTCAGTTTCATTCATTATCTGCCACTTGTTTGGATTTAATGAGTTTGGCAAAATATAAGGTTCATTCTAAAACAGATGCCAATGTAATCTCTGCTTTTGGAAGTTCTGCTGTGTCTTAAGGGAAGCTGCTCCGTCATGGACACATTACTCACTTTATCTATGTGTTAGCCACTGTATTAAGCCCTTGCATATGTTTATTCCCCACAATAACTGTTACGACAGGCATTGGGTTGTCCTTCACCTGTTTGACAGGTGAAGAAAGGGAAGGTCAGTTAGGCTGAGCTGTTTGTCTGGAATCACAACGCTGTTAACTGATGAAGCCAGAATTTGAACTTAGGCTTGTCTCCAAAGCCACAGTTTCTTCTGGCCAGTACCTTCTTGGCTTTAAAAAGAGTGTATCCTTTATTAAATTTTTGCTTTGAGCAACCCAAAATAAGACCTGAGTTTCTCTGTCTGTCACCACTGTTTATGTTTAATCAGCACTGTTTCACTGTTTGTCATCGAAGTTCTTAAGTAGGTTCTTTGGCAAGATGTGAGAAAAATAGGGAAAAATAGGTTGTTCTTAAAATATGTTCCCAGTAAGCTATAGGAAACACAACCATAGAATCAGTAGTCTCAGTTTCTTCTATTAATAACTGTCCTGGCTGGATGTATTGGATGTGTATCTGCAATTGTTGCCTCTTTATGTTTTCATTTTGCTGTACTTAGGGGGATAATACTGGTCCATTCGATTAATAGCGATTGGTATGGCATAAATCTTTATATTACATTCATTTTAACTGAAGATAATTTTGTTCTTATTAATTTCTAAGTGAACATATGATTAAGAGATTATTTCTATATATTATAAACTGTTTTTTATAATTTTATTGATGTATATCATACAGTGTATATATTTAATGAGTTTTCCTTGTTAAATGTGTACTTCATTCTCATGGAATAAATTGGGTTTTAGGGTGCCACTATTATGCCTTCCTCCCACAAATTTCCCTTATTTATAACCCAGTGAAAAGTGCAGGGTTTTGTGAGCCCCCATCATGTATACAGAAGCTGACTTGCCCAGGACTCAGCTGGCCATTTCTATCTAGTTACTGCTTACTTGTGCCTTGCAGATGCAGCTCATAACTTATCCCAAAGTGTACCTGTTGTCTGGGTTCCTGTAGATTCCAGCCCTGAGCCTAGAATAGCTGCATTTGACCAGGTGGAGTGTATGAAAAATCCCTTTTTCCTACACATTGACCTGACTGAACCAAGTCTCATCTATTTCTAATCTGTCATTGGTTACATAGATTTGATGTGTGTGTTTTTATTCTTAGCATGTATGTGTGTTCCTAGATGTTTGTTCTGGTCTCTTCCTTAGCAGTTCATGTCTTTCAAGAAGTAATTCTTTTCCCTGCTTTTTATTTTTCATGGTGTCTGAGATAAAGTGTTATCCTTTATTCCTGTGTGCTTGGTTAAAGAGACTTCATATTGGCCTATATCTGGCAGCTGTGTGGGTTCTGTAGAATATCTTAGGAAATTTATCTTCCCTGCCAAGTGCCATACAGGTGAGCTTGATTCTTCATATATCATTATTCCTCTATGCCAAAGCAAGGCAACTCAACTACTTTTTGTCTGTGGCCATTAATTTTTAATGTAGGTACACAAATACTCTGAAAAACATAACAGTTACCATTTCCATAGTCTAGAATGGTCCTAAACATGGTAAATTGGTGAGCATTGCACCTTGTCAAAAAAGAAATATTGATTTTTCCTCTGAAATTTTCCTCTGAAACTTCCAGAAGAAGATAACATAAGCTAACATAGATAATTATACAACATAAACAAGAACCTTACTCTTAATTAGTTGGCACTTTCACTTGAAATGTAAGGATTATAGAGAATGCACCGAGGGCCTCAGTTTGAAGAAGACACGTGATGAAATGTATTAACAAGCAAAGTTTATCAAAGAAATGACACAAGTAAATCCAGAAAAAAACTCTGACAGACTCTTGGTTTCTTCTTAATTCACTCTTTGTGTAAAATAGAAGTGTGCTAAGGAGTGTCCCTTAACTTTGAACATTCTGGAACAGAACAGACCATCTGTCCTAGAGCCTGTCTCCCTCGCATTCGACTGATCTGCTGCCCACTTTCTTGCTTTTGTAACCACCCTTTCCTCTATCCTTTTCCTCTCTGACACAGCCTAGGTGTCCCTTAAACTCCTTTGTAGTTTTTTCTATAGTCACCATCCCCTTAACGGGTTCCATATGTGTGCAGGCCTTTGAATAAAATCCTTCTGCTTTGTTTCGCTGTTTACTCCAAGGTTTTTGCTTTTAAAAATATCGCTAACAGTAAAGTCTTGGTCACAGGGAGCGGTATCTGCTTGTACTTAGAATGGTGTTAACTTGACTGTGTGCAATTTTAAGGACTTTGTTTATGTTTTGGAGTGATTTCTCTCCTCTTCCACACCCTCTCTCCCTCCATTTTTTCCTTTGAAAGATTTATTAGAGCTTCTCCGTCTTGGGTGGTAGAACAGTATTAAAACAAAAAGAACCTTTCATATTTACCTTAAAGTATCTTTTGATATTTAGCCTTACAATCCAGTAAGAACAGACAAGTTTATATTAGGTCTCAATTTCAACGATCCTTTTTACTGAAATAATTAAACTTTGCTTTCAATAAACTTTCAGTAAAAATGTATCATATTTAATGTTATTATGCTATACAGCTAGACTAATTCAACTAATATACTAAATTAATGATGTTGTTTGGCCAAACGATCTAAATTGCCCTTATTCTTGAGATTCTGATGGATTCATTCCACATTACTGGCCACTGTAGTAGAATGTTGTTATCATTGATAAAAATGCCAAATTCTTATTTCTGTTATATCTTAAAAATCTATTAATTTTTTAATTTGGGGTGTTTGCCCAATAAATTTCACAAAAGTGAATGCATGAAGAAAATTGTGTCTAGTCTTATCCTTGTGATTTATATTAAGATTATTTTCTTCTAATACATTTCAGTTTTTACTTTGTCACTTGGCTTTCTCCTAACCCTGTTACACTTTAACTTGACTATTGTAAACTTGACGATTGCTCTCTATAGCAAAATGCGCCTACTGCTTTATTGGAAACCCTAACAAATAACTTCACTAATGAATTGCTTTGCTTGTCACCCAAGTAATATCTTCAAAGACACTCAGTTAAACCATCCAAGTTAAATATACATTAAAGCTTGCAAACTTAAACAAACTTTTCTTATCTAGCTTATATACTATTAGCTGACTTATAAGTTCTTTCTTAAACCAACTGTTAAATGAATGACTAGTCAGAGTGTTTTCCTTCAAATCTGTTTTCCAGTGCTAATGACCTTTCCCTTCCCTGACTATGAACTCTTCTTGCTCCCTTAAACTTCTTCAGTGTCTGCTCATTGCCTTCAGTACCAACTTTTAATTATTAGTACGGCAGACAAAGCCAATCCATTCCGCCTGCCACTTCTTAAGTGATAGCATCTCAAAAATACTCTCAGTTCCTGGAATAAGCCATGGGTTCTCACTCCTGGGGGGCTTTGCCTGTTCTGGCCCTAGCGTTCAGCATATTCTCACATCTTGTCCTAATTTCATCTCACAAATAGTCAAATACCCTGCATAGCCAGGGGTCTCCTTCCAGGAAGCTTTCCTTGCTGGGTATGACTCAGAGCTCCTCTTCTGTGCTCCCACATCTTTTCTGTCCTCTTCCCATCTTAACTCAGGCCCCTGTGAAATTGGCTTGCTGACACTGAGCCTTCTGAGATAGGAATTAACTTTCATCTCTGTTTTTTCAGCACCTAGCAGAGTAGTTGACATAGAATAGATATTTAATAAATATTTGAATGAACGAATGATTATCAGTATACACACATTGCTCAGTCAACTCTACCTTTTGAATCCTGAAATGAACACATTATGTCTTTTGGCTGAATCTCTTTGTGACATTTTTGTTTACCTAAGTTAAAGATTTTATTTAAAGTTGTACCAGTATGAAAAACATCAAAACATAATAGATGGGTTTTATGGTGAAAAGACCAAAAAAAAAAAAAAGATATTCCTTAAAAATAGAAGTTATAGTTGGACATAGCGCATCTTATAAATGTATCAACCAAAGGAAAACAAGTGTTTTTACTAGAAATGATGACAATTTTGTCCATGGTTGTCCTAGAAACACCTTTGCAATAAACTTTGGGAATTAAAAATGGAAAGTAAACTTTCAAACTTTGCCACCCCTGCAGGTTTGAGTTATATCGGGGCAGGTTTTCCATGAAACTTTAAGAAACCAACAATTACTCAAAACTTTGGAGGAGGATTTTTTTTTCCAGATAGGCACATATTCCGTAGGTATACTTTCTGAAGAAAAATGAGTTTTAGAAACCTTATTATTTATATCCAAAATGGAGTGAAACAAACAAAAGGAAATATCACTCCCAAATGTTATCAGCTCATTTCACTTTTTATAGATGCTTTGGCTAAGAATGGTTTGGTTGCATAAGATGGGATAGGGCTTCATTTGTAAATCCACTGTCTGAGGCTGTTTATTCAAGTGCAGAGGAAGCCAGACAGGCAGGGAAGGTTATGGAATCATTTATATTTGTCTATCAATATACCTCCTGGCAAAATGATTTCACAACACTGTTTTCAACTAAGGACTATTGTGTCTATGGGACAGCCCAATTAAAGAGCTATCAGAAACTCTTACATGCCTTCATCATACTGTTTTGTCTGATAAACTTCTCCAACGAGTGGTTTAAAATCAAATTGTGGAGCTCAGAGATTTAAAGCTGTCATATTGCTTCCTTCTCTCTTGGACCCTCTGGAGTAAGATTCTCATGAGGGGATTCTCTGGGCTCCACATGGCTCCTTACTCGCCTTTCTTCAATGATTCCCCCCAGTGCCATCAAAGCTGACCCCTCCCCACTGGACACTGGTGTCTTCAGCGGATCAGATGCACTTACTTCAAAGGGAACCATCACTTTAGATGGCCATATGTAGAGGCGAGGACTGACTAAAACTGACATTGCCATTCCATTTTTAGAATATTGAGGAGCTTTTGGAAGATTTATTTTGTTCTGCAGAAAAAGCCCTGACTTTATTCCTAAACATTTTAAAAATCATTTTCTGCATCCCCTTCACTTTTTTTACTTCTGTCATCTCTATGTTGTCAGGACTCAAATGTCACCCCCCATGAGGCTGCTGACTTCCCTGCTTCCTGGGAAGTTGTCACAGCTTCCTTCTTCTCACTTTCCATTCTACAGTCGAGAGAAAACAGAGAGACTTTCTCTCTTCTTCATTTGTCCAAATCTGGTCAGGAAGTTCTAGAACAGATTACTAAATCACAGATTCATAAATATCTTATTTTCTAGCTCTAACCAACTCATCTTGCTATGACAGTTATGATATAAACTAACAAAAACTGATAGGATAATTAGTACAATTAATTGTACAATTAATCTTCATAACTTAAATTCTTCTTAAAAATATTTCTGGAAGATAACTCAATTTTGCATTTGTTTTTCATTTTGGTAAGCATAGTTCAGCTTTGGCAACTTAACACCTACAATTTCCAACACCCGCTTGTCCTCCTTTACCAGTTGATTCGAGTTGATGCACAAGAATAGCTAGATGTGTGGATTTGACTCCAAATCCAGAGGCCCCTTCTTCTTCTTTCATAAATAAACACATCAGTCTGTCAAGCAAAGTATTGTGAGAAAAGCCAACTTTGAAAAAGGTAGAAACAATAAAGAAATAGCCCTTAACCTAGAAAGAGACACTTAAAAGGGGCAGAAAGAAGAGAGTAACAAATCACAGACCATAAACCATTATTCTTTCCTGCAGCAACGTATCATTATTACCCTTTCATAAACACAAACGTTCCTATTCCCCTTCCTCTCCCAGATGTCTTGGACATTGTAAAGAGAATACGGAGTATTAACTAATTCCGGTGCTTTCTAAGCTTGTTTGTAGGTTTCTGCTCGTTTGAAAGCATTTCATATGATTTGGCAGAAAAACAATGCAAAACAGAATCTCCACAACAAAAATTTAAGTTTTCCTTTTCCTACCTGAAAATCTTAGAAGACTTTCTATACAATGTTTGTAGATGGATGTGTGTCAGCTGTGGTGTGACATTAGCTCTAAGTCAAATACCATTTCTCTGTGAACAAGTCACACTGCATATCAACATTAATTTAATTATGTTAAACTTCACAGGCTTTATTGTATTAAGCCAAAAGCCAAGGAAAACATATGCTCATTTCTCATCTTTTAACACATTACTCGTGCATGGAAGAATTCTCAGATTCCTTTCTGCAAAAGACTACTGAGTTCTTAATGAAAATTTCCACTTGTGTTGTAGTTTAATTTAATTTGGAATCAAGAACTGATTCTTCTGATTCTAAATATGAGATATTGTGAGTCATAGAGTAGTTCTAGAACACAACCCTACTCTCTGCCTTGTCTTTCAGTTCAGACAATGAGTGGTGGGTTGAACAGCTGGAAGAACCATATTTACTCACTACTGGAAAATCATTTTATAATTGACAAGATTATTATAAAGAATAAGAAAAGGAGATTTAGTGCAGTAGCATCTCATAGATGCTTTTCCAACAGTCTTCTATGCAACCTTAAAATCACGTGCAGATATTTAAATCTAATTTTAATTAGTTTAAGGCAATGGATAACCATGGAAAAGGCCAAAAAAAAAAAAATGTTGAATGAGTTTTGGCAGTCTCTCCTTACATTTGGATCGTTAGCCCTTCATGACTGGAGACCTGTGCAAACAAGCTTGGGGTAAAGGAGCCTACTGGCACCATTCATTCTATGGATTAAATGCAAGTTGCTCTGTGGGCCTCTGCCTGAGGCCCCCTCTCTGACAGTGGTCTCACAGTGCGTGTAACTCACATCCTTCTGAAAATGCGTTGATAATTACTGCTTTGTAGGGCAGTGAGCTCACACTATTACACAAGATTAGTGCTGTTCTCAAGAGCTGGCCAGATTGTCTTTCCCGCACAGAGGTTTGCCAGCTAGGAAAATAATGGGCATATTGCCACTTTAACAACTATCAGGAGACCCCAAGTTAGTTTTTCTTCCCTTCAGCATATTCATGTTTGTAGGATCCAACTCCAGGCTGCCAGCATAGGGTAGTGACACCAAAACAAACGGCTCTTTCTCCTTTAAAACAAAGCTGCTCTTTTCTTTTCAGTTGTTGGTCAGCGAATTACCCTGTTCAACTAAAAGACAGCAGCCAAACCATAACCTCCCTTAAAATATAAATAAATAAGGACCCAGACTAGACTAACCTTAAGCAAGTACAAGGATCAGAAGAAGGTTTATCTTTACCTTGCAGGGAAGTCATTTGCCCCTAACAAACAAGACAAAGTTAAATGCCCACTCCCCTTCCAGACTGCAAACAAATGTCTATTGTGTACACCAGCCATCTAGGGATAAAAAAAGTCATTTTAAAGTTACCAAATGTTTTGATTTCTGTAATAAGTAGTCTTCAGAGCCTCATTTCAGATAACCGTTTGACCTGTGTTCTGAAAGGCTGGTGCTAACCCCAAGTGGTTATTCTGTTTGTTATTTAATGAAAAGATGGTTTCTTATCGGCGTATGTTTAAAACAGGTACCTGTCCTCTTGGGAAAGTGTGTTCTATTTGGAATTTGCTTTCCTACTTCGGCGGTTATCTGCTTGCCCTTGGCATCCAGTGTGTTTGGATTGAATTTTGTAGCTCTGGGAGTACAGCAGTGGCCCAGGTGATGAAAAGAGTTTGCACACAAAGAAGTCAACTCTTACTGCAGGTGTCACGTTTTCATAGCTAATCTAGACAAATTGTTACTGAAAAACAAACCAACTGTGATTCACACTGCAGACATTGCATTTGTGTGCTTGGGTGTTTATCTATGATCTGACCTGTCCTAAGGATTTTAGGTGGATGTTACACATTTGGCTTTGGTTCTGATGCAATTTCACCATTGATGTAAATCACCTGATAATTTTAAAAGACAGAGTCGAAAAGAATCAACTGCTGTAGGTGAACATTTTAGTCAGAAAGAAAATCCAGATTATAGATAGAATGAACTTCAACAGAACAGAATGCAGTCAGGTTGGTAAATACTGGTTCACTGAGGTCTGTCTTCTTGCAAAGTGTTCTCTTTGTGTTTTCACTCACCAAACTGAGAGAACATATCCCAGACAATCTTTTAATTTTTTTTTTTTTTTTTTGCTACATGGAGTGCATAATCACGATTTGGGGGGACATATTCTAAGTTCTCTTTTGTTAAGTGGTGTAGCTGTTAATTCATGATATAAGAATAGATACATATCACCACCTAGTGGTCGTATTGTATTTTGTGTTTCAAACCGCATTTGCAGAACTCCACCCAGATACACACAGGAATAATACTATCTGTAAATCAAGTTCCTGTAGCTTTGAGTAGTTTCTAAATTCTAGTATAAATTGCATGATGCTGTGATCCTGAAAGTTAAATGTGAAATGAGAGGATTTTTCAAACGCAGCATGAAACTAACACATGCAGTGCTTAGTAAAATCCTAGCAACTAAGGCATATATTAGGACCTATCTGTCCTGTGTTTTCACTTTATACACAATAGTAGAATCCTCGAGAAAGTTTTCCTTGGCCAGTTTCCTTGGGACGTGAACCGAGAGGGCTTTTGCGGAGTTTTTATAAATGATTTTTTTTTTTTTTACTGTGAACTAAATTAGCAATGTTTGGAGGAAAAGAGAGTAAGTGAAGAGCAGTGACTGAACCGTTCAAGAGAAAAACTTCCAAATCATAGTTTGAAGTTCAGGAAGTTCTCCCAACAATTAAAATGATATATTGTGAATGGCTTGACTAGACATATATCTATAATGGTTTTTCCCAAAGGGGTGTGCTTGGCAAAATCCATAAAATCTGTACAACGTCATCTTTAATTGGCCATTCAAGGTAATCTAAACTGTGGCGAATTTTAAAAAAACGAAAGGTGACTGCATCTAAGCTGAAAAATTGTAGATAATATATGGATAGATAGAGAGTTGGAAAGTAGGCCCTTGGCAGTTACAGATTCAAGATTTGCAGTTCCAGTTATACATGAGATCCTGAAGGTCTGCAGCATGAAAACATTTGTACTTTTTGCTCAGGCACAAATTTGAACTGTACCCAATGACTGGCTAGTGTGTAAAAACTCTCAGTGAGCTCTCAAGTCTGTCTATTGGACAGCTCAGTTTTCCCATTGTAAGAAGTAGGTTGCTGTCTACTCTGCTGACCATTTTGGTTGTTCTCTACTGTATTTATGGCAGGAAATTATCTGCTACACAGATGTGTGTGAATAGAGGCATTACCAAGTCTTAGGTCTTAGGCACTTCTTTAATGCCAAGAAGTACTGTATGTGTAGGGGTGTGTGTGTGTCTGTGAGAGAGAGAGAGAGAGAGAGTCTCAAATGTATGACTCACAAAAATAAGAACTTTAATTTTGTCTAGTGTCTATGAAAATTCTGTCTCTTTTTATTTATATTGTACGATTTAGGAGCCAGTAGAGAGGAAAAGAAACAGAAAGATTCTAAACAAAGTCTCTGACTCTTCCAGAGAACCAGTGTTCATTGATTATTCTTTGTGGTTATTTGACCAAGTTAAGGAGTTGTGAAATCTCAGTGAAAAGAACTTGAAATGGGTTGAGTATTATAAAGAAGTGCTAGTTATTGATTAGGTTGTGATAAGAACAATTGCTCTTAAAACTTCTTAGTCTTTTGCTCATAGATGAATTTGCTTCTCTGTGTGATGTGCAAGGGCAAGCTGGGACTTGCCTGTGACAGCAGTGACTGATACTGGATGGTCTGGTTTCCTTTCTTCAACTGAAAGTAGTGCTGAAGATGAACCCAAGAAAACTCATTTTTTAACACAAAGAAGGAAAAAAAAAACTCCTGATTTATTTCTAAGTCTTGTCTATTTCTGAAAAACTGCTTTTGTTTTGTTTTGAGATGGTGTCTCACTCTTGTTGCCCAGGCTGGACTGCAATGGTGTCATCTTTGCTCACCACTGCCTCCCGGGTTCAAGTGATTCTCCTGACTCAGCCTCTCCAGTAGCTGGAATTAAGGTGCCCACCAAGACGCCTGGCTAATTTTTTGTATTTTTAGTAGAGACGGGGTTTCACCATGTTGGCCAGGCTAGTCTCGAACTCCTGACCTCAGGTGATCCACCTGCCTCAGCCTCCCATAGAGCTGGGACTATAGTCGTGAGCCACTGCACCCGGCCCTGAAAAACTGATTTTTTAACCTTTGCAAAAAGGCAGTTATCCATCACTGCATAAGGAAAAGGTCTATTAATGTACATTACATTTGTATCATCAATTTGTTTTGTTCATGCTTGTGATGCTAGTTATCTGCTGAGATTTTAGGTCATCGATCATGGCCACCTGGTGTGTATTTTAAAAGAAAAAGATATCTCTGAATGACAATTGGGACTTCCTAGACACTATGTAATTAGAAATTCTCCTTGAACAGATGTAAACCCCATCTGAATTTGGTAGATTGTTGGTAACTTTCAAAAGCAGAGACCCCTCCCCACCCACCGTCATCTTTTTTTCCTTGGTATATTGATTGAATTAAGTTGGAGACTTGCAAAGAACTGGGAAGCAGAGAAATAACTCCAATCATTCTGAGTGAGAAAAATAGTCAAATCACTCTGAGACACGTGGAACTGAGGTCACTCTCTGAGGGTTAAGAATGCTGGCATGCATAGAAGTCATGTGCACTGCAGAAGACCTGCAGGATGAGTCTTCTCTTTTGTGTTATTGTGAGACAGAAATAAATTTTTGACAAGTACAGATTATTTGGAACAAAATAATCGAAACATTTAGCATTCAATAGACTTCGATGAATAGCTTCAGTCTGCTCTGAGTTTTCACCCTCTGTTAGGATTGGTTCACAATGAGTTCTCTAGTTTGTGGAAAGAATCATACTTATTAGCTGTTAGATTTTGTCCAGGGTTTTTTGAATCATTTTATTATTTTGGCAACTGATTTGCTTGAGTTCAATTGGGGGAAAAAGAAAGAAAAACAATAGCTGAAAAGTGACTGATTCCTGCTTAATTGAAATGGTTGCCCTTTTTGGCATGTTATTACAGATCTGGAGAACTAGTTAATTAATTGGACTCTAAAAATAAAGCAATTTTATCATATATTATCCAGCATTAAGCAGTTATATACTAGATATAAAATAATTATCTCTTAATAAAATGCAAGAAAAATGTACATCTGAGATGGCTTTCCTCTACATCAACTATTTGCTTTTTTTGTTGTTTGTTTTGAGACGGAGTCTTGCCTGATCCTCCAGGCTGGAGTGCAATGGTACGATCTTGGCTTACTGCAACCCCCGCCGTCCAGGTTCAAGTGATTCTCCTGCCTCAGCCTCCCAAGTAGCTGGGATTACAGGCACCCGCCACCATGCCCAACTAATTTTTTGTATTTTTAGTAGAGATGGGGTTTCACTATGTTGGCCAGGCTAGTTTCAAACTCCTGACCTCGTGATCCACCCACCTCGGCCTCCCAAAGTGCTGGGATTACAGACATGAGAAGTGCTGGGATTACAGGCATGAGATACTGCACCCAGCAACTCTTTAATTTTTATGTCACAATTTCCTCTGCCATCAGAAGAGAGTGAAAATGCAAAGTAATTTTAGGGTTCTCTTACAGGTATAGTCATGATCTAATTCTTGTCCCTGGGTGGCAACAAGAGTTTGAAGTATGTAGCTGAACTTGAGTCCCCGAGGCACAGACAAACATGCAAGGGAATGACCAGCATTTGTTTTTACCTAAGGGGTTAAAATGAATCTCCCTAACCCATGCTGGCTTCTGGGAATAATTCCTAGTTTGCACATTCAGCCCTAGAAGAGGGTTGATCCAGGATAGATCACTCAGGATGTTTGCTCATAATTCCAAGTGAAGAACAAAGAAATCCAGATGGGAGGTACTGAATTTTTCCCTGCTAATTCCAAGAATCTGTATTCCTGTATGTATGAGACACCATATTGTGCGAGAAGATCTGTTACATTCTTATAATCCATAATTGATTCCCTGAGAAGGGATTTCTTCTTAACATTTAACTTTAGTGAAAAGAAAAGTACATTATTGAAGCTAAAGTTGAATATTTTTTTTATACTCTCTCCCTATAAGTAATGTTAAATAAGGCTGTAAAGAATTCAGAAGGACACAAAGAAAGTTGTTGAGAAAACTAGAGTTTTCTTTGCTAAGTCAGTTTGGCAATAACATGAGGCAAAAATCAAAGCATCCTAGCCAAGATAAACCTGCACAATGGAATGATCAGATATGAGGTAATAGTGTGACATGCCTGTGGGTATCAGACATTCTTGTAAAAACCACAGAGCTAAAATTTAGTCCTGCACCATTAAAACACAGCTCTGCCAAGCAACAACAGGAACACTCGTTTTAAGTCATTGCTGCAAGCCAAATGTAATTCTCACCCAAAACAATTAAATCTTTTACCAGAGGCCTGAATCTGGGCAATTTGAGCCCTGAGAATCACTTTAGTGGCATGGAATCCGAATCTCATTTCAGTGTGAAAATGAGATGGTTATTGTTCAGATCAGGAGGAAGTGTCAGCTGCAAAATACAGGGCAGTCAAGTGACTTTAGTAACTTGAAGTGATATTTGTTAAGACTAGATTTAAAAATGGTTAGCTAGGAAATTAGTATTTTTTGTGAGAAATGCACATATCATTTTATAAAGTTCATTTTTAGCAATTAGATAAATAATGCTCACTCTAGAGAACTTGGAAAATATAGAGTAAGAATGTATAGAATAAGATATCTCAGTCTCATATCACTCAGACATAAACTCTGGAAGATTTTGCTGCATTTGCTTTTGGTCTTTTATACGCACACACACATGCAAACACAAACATGCACACATACATCCACCTATACACACAGCTGTATCTGAGAGCATGAGTAAAATTTGGATCATTATAATATAATAATTTAACACTTCTTTTACTATCCCCCATTTTTTCATTTATTCTTCAAAGAAAATGTTAAATGGTGATATAATATTCTATTTGTCTGGCTACATCAATTTATTGAACATATGTTTACTCTATAAATTGTTTTCCCTTTACTGCTAATAAACATAGTATTTCATATAAAATGTCATTCACATCTCGGATTATTTTTTAGTACAGAATTTTAGAAGTGGAATTTTGGAGTCCAAAAGCAAGAACTTTTTGAGGCTCCTGATATGCATTGCCAGCTGTTTTCCAGAAAGGTTATTTACTTCCACTGGCTATGTCTGTAATTGCCTGTCTCACCTATTTGGTAGCAGCAAACAGGATCTTTGATTAGGGATTGGTGTGGATTGGGAAGAAAGAAACACCCTCTGTGGTTCATTATTTCTAAGTATCAAAACTATTTATTAAACAACATAAGTATGTGCCAAACATAGTTTCTGGCACTGAGGAGGCAGTAATGAGCAAAAGAAACCAAAGCCCTGTCCTCAATGAGTTACATTCTACTAGGGAGAGAAAAATGCAATCAGTGAGTAAATTATATAGGATGTTAGAATATGATAAATGTTATGAAGAAAAAGAAATTAAGAAAGGGAGATAGGACAGTGTAGGTAGGGACAAAGAATGAGGGAGTAATGCACAGTGTACACATAGTATTTGGACGTTGGAAAATATTCCACCTTTGAGGACATTACTGGTTTCCTGTAAGAGACTAGTTGGAAAGTAAGCTAGAAAATATTGAGCTCCTAAATCCAAATTTAATATTCAGCGAACTCTGGAATCGTTGACCATAGAGAGTACTAAATATAGATTTTGTTAGTTTTAGTGGATTCCTATTCTTTGGTTTTAAATTTTTATCCTACTTTAACTCATTCATTACAAACAACTTAGTTCTGTATCAGCAACAGGCAGAACATGACATATCTCTGCTTTGTTGATTATCTACTAAAGGAGAGTATCAAAAATGTAAAAAGGAGGCTTGGTGAGTGGAGGCTGAGGGATGATGAGGGAAATGAGCAACGAAAAGGAAAATAGGGAAAGAATTAGAAAGCCAGTTCAGAGCCAATGTGACTTCCTCGTTGCAGGGAGACCTACCAGTCAAGGAGTACTTCAGTGAGTATGGTCCCCTGAGCATCTTTTCCAGGCCATTTGGAGAGTAACACAGTGGGGCCATTTAGGCTACAACTTGGATTTAAATTTGCTTCACTTCTGGATTAGGTTTTCCCCCGAGAAATAAAACCACCCTTCATGCTGTATTTTGGCAAAAAAAAAACTTCCTTAAGGGTCTCTTGTTTTTTTGCAAGTTTATCACTCTTCAAAGACTCTTTTTTTCACATAGCAGTGATCTCTTGTCTCATGTCTTAATTCTGGCAGGATTGAGGAGGACACAATCTAAAAAGACAAAAAGCTAGAAGACTGAAAGAAAAGTAGGTTTTCAAACTTTAGATCTTTTCACAAATTATTTTATCAAAGATCTAAGTTTTTTTTTTTTAACCATATTTAAAAGTTTTGAAAACCACTTGTTCTGAGAAGAAATATTACAGGCATCCTCTAGTATATTAATTATACTGTTTTTGTTTTTAAACTAGAGTTTATTGGTATACAAATCTCAATTTCATAGGTAGGAGGAAAAGATTTAAAACACAAAAGAAACATTTGGTATTGAAAACATTGCAGATAGCTAAGTATAGTACTTTGGTAAATACAGTAAAATGGATCAGACATATTATATATTTTAAAAGACATAAAAATAGTGATGGTGCTGTTAGGAATAAGTAGGTAGTAAGAGTAGTTGGACCCTTCCTTTTTTTTCATTTTTGCATTCACTGATGCTCTGAATTGAGAACAGTTGCCTTAAATCTTATATACACTGTAATCTCTGACTTTCTCTTTGCCAAAGTCACTTAACTTATTGTCTCAAACCATAAACTTACTTTAAATTTAATTCAATGAAAGACTAACAGATCTGTAGGCCCAGAAAAGACAGTCATATTAGCCATTGTCACATAAATTTAAATCTGTATTTCTAGCGTGTTTTGGAAGTTTGTCACCACTAATGTTGTCATGCTAGACATGATAAAGCATGAGAGTAGGCAAAGCATGGTGAGAAAGTGATGCTCAAATTGACCCAGAAAGGCGCTGAACAAACAAACTTGTCTCATACCACATTCTAGTTAAGAGGACCCAGGACTAGGAAACTGGTCTCTTATTTATAGCCCATTATTATTTTCATCTTATCAAAGTTTGTTATTTTTGAATAGGCACAGCGACTATGTTTTTTATATAATTATTATTGCCAGGGAGGCAATCTTTTAAGTAACAAAGAAATGAACCTAAACCAGAGAGTCCTGGGTGCGTAACATCTCTATCTAAGGTCCAAATAATTCCCTATTATGCTGGATTGTGGTAAGAGATAATGCATATCAAGTACCTAGAAAAGGGCTTCATCTATTATAGATGCTAAATGAATGACACATATGATGGAAGGCAAAAGATATTTCCAATTGTATATTATTGCTCAGAGTAGGATATATATATATATACACACACATATATATAAAGGTAACCAGCAGAGAAATGTCAAACCCATATAATCCTTTTCAATGATCTCAACATACGTTTCACAAAAAAAAAATCTATAGTAAGATCTAGTTAAAAAAAAATCTACTTTTGAAGGCGTATCTTTTTATATCAATATGCATAAATGTCATAAATGTTTCTACTAAAAACATTTCATATTAAATCATAAAGGACAACTCAACTGTATGGTGCAGATAAGAATCACATCTAAAACAAACTAGCTCTGAAAGGTTGTATATAAAATGATTAGCATAGGTATGTCAGATAAATACAAAAAATAAATATTGCAACTATCTCAACTTTTTTAACCAAATAGATGAATTTGGGTGAAAAGCAATTACAATAAATGAGACAAAGTTACTTTATAGTAGTAAAGATAAGAAAAGACAGGCTGAAAATTCGATTGAACTATCATCACAATTATATAAATTTATATGTGCACATAAGAGGTAGAAGAAAACAAAGTTAGAATGATGAGATTATTTTTTCTTTAGTTCTACTTCCATTAATTTTATTGAATTAATAATATGATGAAATTTCCTAAATTGAGGGTTGATTATATATTTAGAAATCTAGAATAACTAGACCAAAATTTCTCAATGATATCTCATTGCCAAATTGTAGACATTTGTTGAATTAAAGACTTTGAGACACATATATTTTCTACTCACAGTTTAACAGTCTTTTTCTTTACCACCAAAATAATTTCAGCTATATGAAACAACAGAACTTGTTGAGTCTATTCCAATTAGATTGTGATATAATACCGTCGTTGCTCTTATGTTACTATTTGACTAGCAAGTAGTTACCTTCTCCCTCCATTTTGACAGCAATACGAGAATTGGAGGCCCAACCAGCCAGACAGCTTCTTTTCTGCTGGAGAAGACTGTGTTGTAATCATTTGGCATGAGAATGGCCAGTGGAATGATGTTCCCTGCAATTACCATCTCACCTATACGTGCAAGAAAGGAACAGGTAATGATTACTCCGTTAATAATGTGTACTTAATCTTCATTTCAATTATAAAGATAATTCAGGAATTTGTGATGCAAATTCATTGTTTGAGACCCAAACTGGGTATGTCCATGTATGTCATCTCTCGTTGCTCTGGAATATTTCACTCTTCCAAAACGATTGAAAAGTTTGTTTTCAGCAATGTTCTCACCTTAGATTTCAGGTCCTTAAAGATAACAATGTGGCATTAATGTAGGAATGCTGCCTGGTAACATCTTTAAGAAGAACAACTACCAGTCCAAAGGACAATAAGCCTTTTTATTTTTATTTATTTATTTTTATTATTATTATTATTTTTTGAGATGGAGTCTGTCTCTGTCATCAGGCTGGAGATCTTGGCTGGGTGGTGGAATCTTGGCTTACTGCAACCTCTGCCTCCCGGTTCAAGCAATTCTCCTGCCTCCGCCTCCCAAGTAGCTGAGACTATAGGCGTGCACCACCACACCCAGCTAATTTTTGTATTTTTAGTAGAGATAGGGTTTCAGTGTGTTAGTCAGGATGGTCTCGATCTCTTGACCTTGTAATCTGCCAGCCTCGGCCTCCCAAAGTGCTGGGATTACAGGTGTGAGCCACAGCTCCTGACAGACTTCTTTTTTTTATTTTGATGAGTAGAACATTACAAAATAAAATACTTGTCAACAGTTAAACATTAGACTATATTTTTAAAATCTAGATTTCTAGATTTTTAAGAAATAAGAAGACCTGGTACCATGTGGCCCATATTCAAGTTTGTCAGTGGTTTCAAGTACTAGAGCTGAGAACCACTGCCCTCCCTTGGTTGGGGCTGCGATCTCCATTTATTGCAGTCCTCATTGAGTCCTTCCTTTGTTTTATGTGAGTCTGTGCCCCAGTCCTGAAAGACACAATCCCAAATGCCATAATCCTAAATGCTGAAATCCCAAAGGATTAAAATCCTGAAAATAGAGTTCTGGAAAAAAACAAATTTTAAAGACATTTATTTTAAAGAGAAATTTTTTTTTTTTTTTTTTTTTTTTGAGATGGAGTCTTGCTCTGTCGCCCAGGCTGGAGTGCAGTGGCCGGATCTCAGCTCACTGCAAGCTCCGCCTCCCGGGTTTACGCCATTCTCTCGCCTCAACCTCCCAAGTAGCTGGGACTACAGGCGCCCGCCACCTCGCCCGGCTAATTTTTTGTAGTTTTTTAGTAGAGACGGGGTTTCACCGTGTCAGCCAGGATGGTCTCGATCTCCTGACCTCGTGATCCACCCGTCTCGGCCTCCCAAAGTGCTGGGATTACAGGCTTGAGCCACCGCGCCCGGCCGAGAAAAAAATTTTAAGACATTTATTTACATTTTAAAATGATGATTTATTAGATAAACATATAAAAATGTGACAGCGTGCTTCATAAGCCACTTTAGACAATAAAATAAATAGACAATAAAAACATACATATATTTTCAAGCATAAGCACTCAGGTATACTAATGGCAGTTGGGGAAAAACCAAAATGTATGAACGCATATCACTCTGGTTGTAATTATGTGCACCAGCTTTATAACGGTGGTCATGTGAAATACCGTGATGAACAACATAAATCTTTTCACAAGACTGATAAAAAACTGAGATGGGTTACCACTGCATGTTCAGTTGCTCAAAGAGCCTAGATCTTGAGAAATCTTATCTTTCATAAATGGAGATGCACAAAAGAACATCTCTTCATTTATTGAGGAAATTTCAACCTTTTTATGTTGAGAACCAAGGAAGCTGAAGCCAGTAGTGTAACTCTCAGTCTGAGACCAAAAGCCTCAAGACCTGGGGGTACTCTGGTGTGTAAGTCCTGGAATCCAAAGGCCAGTGAGCCTGGAATTCTAATGTCCATGGTGGAAGAAGTCTGTCCCAGCTCTCAGAGAAAGACCAGCTCGCCTTCTGTATCTGTTCTCTCTGGGCACTTGGTTGATTGGATGATGCCCATCAACAATGAGGGCAGATCTTCCCCACCTCATCCACTCACACTGACACATTAATCTTCTCTGGAAACACCCTGAGACATGCCCCAAATAATGCTCTCTTAGGTTTCTAGGTATTCCTTAATCCAGTCATGTTGACACCTAAAATTAAGTCCACAAGTCTACCCCTTGCAGTTTGGCACCCATATGCATCTTGTTAAACCATTATTTAAATTTCCAAATAAAGACAATGACAAGGTAATATAATGATTCCTCCTGACATGATATAACTATCCTGCATACAACCAAAAATGCACTAATCCCTTCCCTAGAATTTGGCTTTCAGGATTTCAACATATTTCAGAATTATGATTTTGGGGACTTTAGATGTTAGGGATTTTAACCTCTAGGGATTTTGGTCTTCAGGAATTTCAAAATTTGGGATTATGACTTTTGGGATTGTGTCTTTTGGGATTATAATTGGCACTGTTTTTTGCCAACTGCCTGGTCTCTGTAGGCATTTGAGTATTTTAATCATTCCCTTAGAAGTTTATTTTATGCTTGTAAACTATGGAACACAAATGCCATTCTTATATCTGTAGTTGAATATTTATAAGATAAAATAAGAACATGTGTAATGTAAATTGTATGAGAATTGTTTAGTTAACATTAAACAGAAAATATTTTAAAAGCTAATTTTTTAAAAGGTGTGTTTATCATTGGCCAATTTCTAAAGCACGCTGTACAGACTTTTTCCCTAAACAAATAGAAATTCTGTAAACTATTTTAACATATTTGCAATTAATAATGGTGTTATCACATGAATATTTAGTCCCTAGACCCAGACTTTTACCCACCTCAAATAAGAGTACAAAGTACAAATGTAAAATATAAACCTATTTGATTTATTTGTCTTTGGATACAAAAATAATAAAACTAAAAATCACACTCTATAAATATTTTAGTAAAGATTTAAACCCCAATAATTGAGAAATTCTATTAGAAGAAAGAGAACACTGACATACACAAAGCCCAAGTCTCATGAAGGTCAGCTGTTAGCAATGAGTACGTTACTCTGCTATTTTCTCACACAGGGTAGAACGTATTCTCAATACCTTTTCTACATGAGAAGCTTTCCTGACCATATCCCTTACTTTAGCACCTCTGTGATGGGATTCGTAAAAATAGCAAATCAAGTATTTTCTGTTTTTCTTTTTCCAGCATGGAAAACTTTACTAAATTGTTCGTCTCTATCCAAATGTCATGTTTGCCATTTGTCTCCAAATGGTCCCTGGAGTCATACTTTTCATTTTATGATTTATACATTCTTACATTTCCTATTTTATTTTTTCCTATAGCAGGGTTTCTCAACAGCAGAGCTATTGACATTTTTGGTCAGATAATTCTTTATTTTAAGAGGCTATCCTGTGCATTAACGCATGTTTGGCATAATCCCTGCCCTTTGTATACTACACGTCAGTAGCACTTTTACATCCCCTCTGCCTTGTAAAAGGCAAACATGTTTCTAGACATTGCCATATGTCTCTAGAAGAGGTAAACTGACCCATGTTGAGAACCACTACCCTATACCAAAAAAGATTCACAAAAACACCATGATTGTTTACTTTCCCAATGGAGAACAAATTTTATAAAATACTGATTCTACCTCATTAAAGAAGAAGAAGAAAAAAAAAAACCTATTTTTGTATTTTATCTCCCCTACTCACTGATTTTTATATTTGTGCAGTCAATTCTTTGCTAGTCAGTACTTTGGGGAAGTTTGTAAATGTTTTTAGGCTTTTTAAAAAGATACCCTTTTCTCCTTTTAGATATTTTAAACCTACAGACCTACGTAGTTCTCCTTTTAATTAACTATTAAATACTTGCAAAGAATTATAATATATATAAAAAATCATATTTTTTAAAAGAACACCTCAATGCATACTATCCATACATCTGTGGAGCATCCTGTGGGTTCCTCTCAATCCCATCCATTTACTTCTCAACTCCCACCGAGATAATGACTTATTCCCTTGCTTTTCCCTTTTCTATTATGATATACACTTGTTTCACTAAACAATAAATTACTTAGTTTTTTACATTTTTGAACTTATAAATAAGTGGAATCATACTGTATATATTCTGTGCTTTGCTCTTTTTTTGTTCAGCATTATGTCTGTGAGATTTATTCATGTTGATGCATGTAGTGGCATGTTCTTTGTTTTCGTTTCTGTATTGTATTGCTTGTATGACTATACAACATTTTACTTATCAATTCTCCTGTCAGTGGACACTTGAGTTATATTCACTGTTTTTGCCTTTATAAACAATGTTTCTATGAGCATTCTTTAACTTGTTCTTGGTCAACTTTTGTGAGTTTCTGTAAGATATATTTCCAGGAGTGAAGTTGCTGAGTCATAAGATATATGTACCATAAAATCTACTTTAAAAAGCCAAATTTTTTTCCAAAGTGGTGGTACCAATTTTCACTCCCACCAACAATCTGTGATAGATCCTGTTGCTCTACATCTTCTCCAGCATTTGGCACTATTGGACTTTGAAACTTTTGCCAATCTGGTGGGTATAAAATGTAATCTTGTGACTTAATTCACATTTTTTGATACGTCTCTCTGAATATCTTTTCATATATTTATCAATCACTTGAAGCTCTACTTTTGTAAAGTTTCTGTTCATATCTTTTGGTTATTTTTGAAAATTGTTTACTTATAATCTTATACATACTAATTTGTAGGAGTTCTTTTTATATTCTGGTTACTAATCCCTTGACAATTTTATATGTTGCAAATATGTTCTCCCAGTTTGTCACTTGAGTTCACCCTTACCTTATATTTTCTGATGGACAGAATTCTTAATTTTATTGATTTTTTTTCCTTTATGATCTAATCTCTTTTATATTTTAAGAAATCTTTACCTACTGATAACCTACAGGTCACATTGGCAGGCTTCCAAATTAATCCACCTTGGGGAGGTCTTATGATTCATGGCTTACATCCTGTCCCTGAGTAAACAGTTTTATCGTGAGTTCCTCAAATCTTATCATGAATTCCTTAAACTGTTGACATACTGATTAATATGTAGCCTACTGACACTGGAAAAACACTGATTTGTTTGTGAATCATGAAGTTTGACTGATTGTTTTGCACATAGAGCATTTTAGCTTGAATTTTGTAATCTGTAGCCAATGATTATAACCTCTGTATTGTACCCTCCAATAAAAATCACGACTCGGGTCTGAGGAGTTGGCCTCCCTTCTGAACTTCCCCATAAAAGCCTTCCAACCTGTAGCAGATTCTGGAATATGCCCAACTTTGTGGTGTGTCTTCCCAGGTAGATCCTTGCATTTGGCTTCCAATAAACCTTTATCAAATTATTTCTGCTACAACAGCCTTAATTTTGGTTGACACTATCCTGAAGTCATAAAGATATTCTATAGTTTCTAAATGTTTTATAGTTTTACCTTTTGTGTTTATATATTTCAACCATCTAGAATTTATTTTTAATGTATTCTCTGAAGTACAGAACCAAGTTTATTTTTTTCCATATGAATACACAAGTGTTCAAATGAAAAGACTACACTTTCCCTCTGCTCTGCCATGTTGCCTCTTTTAAATATCAAGCATATGTGTATAAATCTGTTTCTGGTCTATTTTCCTGTCCTTGACAATACCACACTCACTGAATTATTTTAGCTTTTTAATAAGTCTTCATATTTAGTTTTAGAAGAAATCTATACAATTATTTCTTCAAAATTATAAAAATGACTTCAAATTTGTTAGCACCAAATCAAGTATACTGAATTATTGAATTGATCATTTTTAACCTTCTCTATCACTTTGGTCTTCCATCTGATACTTGCTATTCCATCTGATACTTGCTATTATCTGGACCCTAGTATAGGCTTTTCATATTACAATAAAAGAAGTGTGCACCATGGAATACGATGCAGCCATAAAAAGGAATGAGATCATGTCCCTTTCAGGAACATGGATGGAGCTAGAGGTCATCATCCTTAGCAAACTAACACAAGAACAGAAAACCAAATGCTGCATGTTTTCACTTACACGTGAGACCTAAACAATGAGAACATAGGGACACAAAGAAGGGAAGGACAGACACTGGGGCCTACTTGAGGGTGGAGGGTGTGAGAAGGGAGAAGATTAGAAAAATAACTATTGGGTATTAGGCTTAGTACCCCGGTGACAAAATAATCTGTAAAACAAACCCCTGTGACATGAGTTTAGCCATATAACAAGCCTGCACATTTACCCCTGAACTTAAAAGGTAAAAAAAAAAAAAGTGTGCAGGTATCCAGATTGAGGTCAAGCAGAAGTAAATTAGAAGAACCAAACATTTAAATTAAACCAAAATTTGTCATTGCAAAAGAATATGGTTGTAAACAGTCTTCTGAATATGCAAATATATTTAATAACTGTAAACTTTTAATATTAGGATGTTGGCATTCAAATGTTTGGTACCAAGGTTTCTGATAATCATTTTCCCACTGAATATCTGCAATATTTCATGAGAGAATGTGGCATGTTTTTGTTGGCCTATGGTGTCAGAATTCTTAAACAATAGAAATTTCCACTTAGGGAAAATTATATTTAAGTTACATTCATATTAAAGATATATAGGAAAATATAATAATTTAATCAAAGTTGTTTTTTTAAAGTATATCGTTTAAAATAAGTGTGCTAATGTTGAATAAAACTATGTTAACACAAATTCAATTAAATCAATTTTCCAAGCTTTTGAACTTTAAAATGAAGATATTTCTTTTACTTCTACTTCTTTTTTTGTTACTTATATTATTGCTGTTTGTTGATATTTATAATTTTTCATTGTAAATTTAAAATGATGGTTAAGAATTCCAAGCTTTACCCTCATTTACCTGTCTCAAGGGTTTAAATTTATATTCATTACGGTATTTATGAAATTCAGGCATGAATATTACGGTCTCTTTTTCTTGTCCCAATACAGAAGACAAAAAAGAGCAAATAAACATAAATGGAACCAAAAGATATTTGTATTTAGGAGTCTTTGTCCATATTTCAAAACTATAATGTTATTGTAGATTGTAAGATTTTTGTTTGTTTGTTTTGTTTTGTTTTGTTTTGTGAGATGGAGTCTCGCTCTGTCTCCAGGCTGGAGTGCAGTGGCACAATCTTGGCTCAATGCAACCTCTGCCTCCTGGGTTCAAGTGATTCTCCTGCCTCAGCCTCCCAAGTAGCTGGGACTACAGGTGCCCACCACCACTCCTGGCTAAGTTTTTGTATTTTTAGTAGAGATGGGGTTTCACCATGTTGGCCAGGATGTTCTTAATCTCTTGACCTTGTGATCCACCCCCCTTGGCCTCCCAAAGTGCTGGGATTACAGGCATGAGCCACCATGACCGGCCTGTAGATTGTAAGTTTTTATAAGGAGGTAATAGTAATAGTTAAATTCATTATTGTCCCAATGAAGGTAATTAACAAATAAAAACTTAGGGATGGTGATGAAGACAATATGCTTTTTAATTTGGAATTTTCGTCAGAAAAGTGGCCCTTCCAGAGGGATAGATGAATGTATGACCATTTATCCCTATGGTTGTTTAATAAAACAAATTTCAAGATGGCATAATCTGAGATTCAAAGTAGGCCCAGAGCCTCAACGTTGAATTTTTTTCTTGAAAAATTTCATATTCTTAATTCTGACAGATTGCCTTTGATGAAGTTGCTTACTTTGGTACCATAAAGAAAGAGAGAAAAATAAGAGACTCAATATTAGCTGAAATACTTAGATTATTTGGAAGTAACCCAATTTGCTTTCCTTTAGTTGCTTGCGGCCAGCCCCCTGTTGTAGAAAATGCCAAGACCTTTGGAAAGATGAAACCTCGTTATGAAATCAACTCCCTGATTAGATACCACTGCAAAGATGGTTTCATTCAACGTCACCTTCCAACCATCCGGTGCCTAGGAAATGGAAGATGGGCTATACCTAAAATTACCTGCATGAACCGTAAGTGGTCCTTTAGAAAGAATGGACTACCGTGCTATAACAACTACTAGACACCTTCATTTTACGGCTGTGGTATCGGCAGTTTAGGGTATGGAGCAAGTAATATTGTTGTGTTTTCTTCTTTTCTTTCTTTCCTTCCATGTAGCATCTGCATACCAAAGGACTTACTCTATGAAATACTTTAAAAATTCCTCATCAGCAAAGGACAATTCAATAAATACATCCAAACATGATCATCGTTGGAGCCGGAGGTGGCAGGAGTCGAGGCGCTGATCCCTAAAATGGCGAACATGTGTTTTCATCATTTCAGCCAAAGTCCTAACTTCCTGTGCCTTTCCTATCACCTCGAGAAGTAATTATCAGTTGGTTTGGAGTTTTGGACCACCATTCAGTCATTTTGGGTTGCCGTGCTCCCAAAACATTTTAAATGAAAGTATTGGCATTCAAAAAGACAGCAGACAAAATGAAAGAAAATGAGAGCAGAAAGTAAGCATTTCCAGCCTATCGAATTTCTTTAGTTTTCTATTTGCCTTCAGTGCAGTCCATTTCTTAATGTAAACCAGCCTACTGTACTATTTAAAATGTTCAATTTCAGCACCGATGGCCATGTAAATAAGATGATTTAATGTTGATTTTAATCCTGTATATAAAATAAAAAGTCACAATGAGTTTGGGCATATTTAATGATGATTATGGAGCCTTAGCGGTCTTTAATCATTGGTTCGGCTGCTTTTATGTAGTTTAGGCTGGAAATGGTTTCACTTGCTCTTTGACTGTCAGCAAGACTGAAGATGGCTTTTCCTGGACAGCTAGAAAACACAAAATCTTGTAGGTCATTGCACCCATCTCAGCCATAGGTGCAGTTTGCTTCTACATGATGCTAAAGGCTGCAAATGGGATCCTGATGGAACTAGGGACTCCAATGTGGAACTCTTCTTTGCTGCATTCCTTTTTCTTCACTTACAAGAAAGGCCTGAATGGAGGACTTTTCTGTAACCAGGAGCATTTTTTAGGGGTCAAAGTGCTAATAATTAACTCAACCAGGTCTACTTTTTAATGGCTTTCATAACACTAACTCGTAAGGTTACCGATCAACGCATTTCATATGGATATAGACCTAGGGCTCTGGAGGGTGGGGGATTGTTAAAACAACACACATGGAAAAAAAAAAAAAAGAAAAAAGAAATTTTGTATATATAACCATTTTAATCTTTTATAAAGTTTTGAATGTTCATGTATGAATGCTGCAGCTGTGAAGCATACATAAATAAATGAAGTAAGCCATACTGATTTAATTTATTGGATGTTATTTTCCCTAAGACCTGAAAATGAACATAGTATGGTAGTTATTTTTCAGTGTTAGCCTTTTACTTTCCTCACACAATTTGGAATCATATAATATAGGTACTTTGTCCCTGATTAAATAATGTGATGGATAGAATGCATCAAGTGTTTATTATGAAAAGAGTGGAAAAGTATATAGCTTTTAGCAAATGGTGTTTGCCCATTCTAAGAAAGGAGCGAATATATAGAAATAGTGCGGGCATTTCTTCCTGTTAGGTGGAGTGTATGTGTTGACATTTCTCCCCATGTCTTCCCACTCTGTTTTCTCCCCATTATTTGAATAAAGTGACTGCTGAAGATGACTTTGAATCCTTATCCACTTAATTTAATGTTTAAAGAAAAACCTGTAATGGAAATTAAGACTCTTTCCCTAATTTCAGTTTAGAGCAACTTGAAGAAGAGTAGACAAAAAATAAAATGCATATAGAAAAAGAGAAAAAGGGCACCCAGGGATTGGCCCAATGTTGATTCTTTTTCATAAAACCTCTTTGGCTTAGAAGGAATGACTCTAGCTACAATAATACACAGTATGTTTAAGCAGGTTCCCTTGGTTGTTGCATTAAATGTAATCCACCTTTAGGTATTTTAGAGCACAGAACAACACTGTGTTTATCTATTAGGTTTCTATTTTTTCTTTCTCATTACAATGCACATAATACTTTCCTGTATTTATATCATAACGTGTATAGTGTAAAATGTGAATGACTTTTTTTTGTGAATGAAAATCTAAAATCTTTGTAACTTTTTATATCTGCTTTTGTTTCACCAAAGAAACCTAAAATCCTTCTTTTACTACACTGTGACTGGTCTGGTTATTTACAACTTTAAATCCTAATGTGCACCAACATTTTTACATTCTGGTTCCATCATGGAGAGCAAGCGTCTAGCCTGGATGAAATGATTTTGTGGCAAGCGAAGAAATGATTATATATATACCCACAAAGGTTGCGATAATAATTCTGATAATGTTTTTATCTGAATACTATGTATTAATTTCAAATATGAAAAATATGCAATGGAAAAAGTGATAGCTCACATCACAGAAATCTTCCTAGGAACCAAGGCAAGTATTTTACATGTAATATATCACAACAAGCTTATGAAACAGGGGTCATCATTACTGATTGATGAGGAATCGGGCACAGAGAGCTCATTATTTGTCCAAAGTCATGCAGTTAGTATGTAGCAGAAGCAGGTAATCCCTACAGCCTACACAGCATTTCCAAGAAAAATATAAAATATTATATCTCTGATTGTTACACATTTAAGAGGTTAATTTACTGGTGAGGAAATCATATGTAAATAATTATCAGAAACTTTCAAAAATGTAAAGTTATCATCCATTCAGATATCCATCCATTCCTTCAGTTTTCATTAATTCATTATTTAAGTATTTAATGTGTGCCAGGCACTGTAATAGGCTCTGAAGATTCACCAGTGAATGAGATAGACAGGATTTTGCCTACATAAAGCTTTTATACTGGCTGCATCCCATGGAAATTATCATAGAACCATTCTATTCAATAGATTTATTGATAATCTGGAAGAACCAATCAATACATTTTATGCTCTGAAGTTATAGCAAAGATATAAAGGTCAAAGGTGAGCTGAAAATTATTTTAAGGTTCTTCTAGAAATGTCAAAAATATACAGGGATTTTGGCATGAATAAGTGTGGAAGAGAAGAGATTATTTTCCTTTCTGAGCCTGTCCTTTTAGTGTGCACTCTGTCATATCTTTTACATAGAATTTAAATATGATCCAAGGGAATATATAAGAATTTATATTAATTGTGCATATATACCCTTCTTAGATTATTGGTGGATCTAGGTACAAATAACAGAATCTATGGGATGTTCAGAATACTGGGACAGAGTGAGACATTAAAAAAGAGTTACACTAGTCAAAGTCAGCAAGAAGTGGTTCTTTGTCCATTTTTAAAGGTTAAGTGTCATATCAGAGGGAAGAATGTGCCCCTGCGTTGGAGGCTATTTAAGAAGAGGTGGTCTTCCAGGGTAGCTGTATTACTGAAGAGGTAAAAGAGACTGTATAAGGAGGGATGCATCATTTTAATGTGATAGTAAGTAGACCTTTGCTGATCTTAGGTAAGTTTTCAATATAGTACCAAGAGTAGAAACTGAAATAGCCTTAAGCTATTTGCCTGGAAATCATATATCATGTACAATAAACTCATGGAGCTTGCAGATAAAGAGAAAAAAAAAAGTAGTTGTAAAAAGGTTCAGGGTTAATTTTGTGCATGACTTGTTCATGACTATTTCCCATGAAAATAATTTATGAGAGAAAATATATTCTAGATAAGGGCAAAAGATGTTATTATCAAGTGGCTAAAGACTCAGCGATGAATACAACATTTGTAAAGTGTTTTCCTTTATGTTTCCTAATATTAGAAATGCAGTGAAATTGTTTCTGGAAAAAAAAAAAAGGTCAGCAATGTATGTTAGCACTGATATTGGTGCATCTTTCTTTTTACTGTATTGCAACTTGCATTTGCTCTAAACAAATCAGAATTCACCCAAATGATTCTTTTCTGAAACAAGTCTAAACAGAACATTTATAAAGGTCCTTGAGTGAGTCATTCAAGATTGTATAATCTTTTCCCATTATTACTCATTTCTGTATGTTTAGATCCCAGCTGGACAAGAAAGAGCAAATGCCAAAATAGAACAAGAATGGTTTTGTTGAGGTGTTTACAGAATAAGCAAAGCCTGGATTTTAATTGGAATTTAATTCAGCATTCTGTCTGAGTCTATCAAATGATCCCTGTTGAAGATTAAAAGTTTACTGCCTTAGGCAGTAAGTCTTAAATTATTTTTGATAGTATTTATTCTAAAATTTTAAAAACTGTGTACCCCTCACATTTTAAGTTGTCAACAAAAATTTTTTTCTCATCATAAAGTTAAACAATGATAGAGGATGTAATTTTTGACCTATTTTAAATATTGCCATTCTAAAACAAGCATATAACATCACTTTCAGATATATTCAGTGGAATCTAAATAATCTAAATATCATAGTGGTTTGACCCCCTTCATCATTCTTTTAAAAATAGTCCTTATTAACCGTCAAAAATTTTTCATTTTTACTTTCTTAGGATTAATTTTAAAATTTAAGTTCCTCTTATAGAATGTTATCAAAAATTTATATGCTTAGAAGTCTTCTATTAAGCCATCAAACTTAAGTATATCAAAATTTGTAATTTAAAGTTTAAATTTTTTTCCTTGTGAACATAATCCTATAAAAATTAAAATTTTCCTGGACTGAGTTATTTTTGTAGCTTACTAATATACAATTGATCAAGACAATATAAAGCTATTATAACATTTGAAATATTACACAAATTGTAAAATTTTGTTGTGAATATGTCTTAATGAGGTAATTAGGGCTGTTTTTCCCAATTCACATTTCCATAGGGAAATATTCCTTAAAACTAGAATGTGGCATAGCTTAGCACATTTCACTCTCATTTTGTTTGATAGATTTAAATACCGAGAAAATCTGTTTACATAAGTAGATGAAAATGATAGTTTTATTGTGCACTGCTACTCATTTTTTAAAGCAATTTCTGAGTTATATGTCAAAAATCACAGTGATCTATCAAAAGTTATTTTCAAATTACCTCTCAGCTGACATGTCAAGTCCTCCTTAATTTTTTTCTTTTAATAAACACTTGGTTTGAAAAAGGATTTGTCACACTGGCATCAGAATTATTCAGTGTGAGTTGTCTTTTATTTGTTCTAATTCTTGCATTCCATGGCAATGTATCCTAAGAATCAGAATGAATAAGAGGTATGTTTCATGTAGTGAGTTTATTTATTTATTTATTTATTTATTTTTTATAAAGTAGAAAAGGAGCGATTGTCTGAAGTATTGGTCCTCAGAGTTTGTTCCCTGGAACAACAGCATTAGTTTCACGCAAGAACTTGTGAAAAATGCAGATCCTCAGACCTTACCCTACTGAGTGAGAGATTATGGGAGTGGGGACAGCAGTATGGGTTTTTGCAGACACTCTAGTGATTCTCATGCATTCTAAAGTGTATGAGAACTGGCATAAAGGGGGATGCAAAAGCAGAAGCAGGAGCCTCGATCACAGACACCTGCCTAGGCAAATGAGTTTTAGAAAAGCATCCAGGTGGTAATCAAAGTTCTGGAAATGACTTCACTTTTATGTATCCCTTGGAAAGTCTTAGGGCACTCACACAGTAGGAGTACTACCCTGGGAGTATACTAAGTTTTCCCCTGGTTTGGAGAAAGCTGCTTTAAGATACAGAGTCCTTAAAGTGCTTTCTGATTTTTAGTATGTCATCTGTCCATATTTATGACCATGTGTTCTACTAGTCTGGTGGTGATTACTTTCCAACCTTTCAATGGGCCTCTGGTTTTAAAGAAAAATGTGAGAAAGGTTTTCTTTACAGGAAAAACTGAATAAAGCAGCATCATTAAAATTACTAATTTCTTAAAGACCTGATACAAAGTTTTAAATGTAGGAATTAAGAGAAATTTAAAAACAGAAATAGAAGCAAAGAAGATATATTGTAATTTCTCTTCAAGAGCCAGCCAGGAAAAGGAACCGCAAATTCAATGATGAGCCTTAAAAGAGGCCTAGGTGGGAGAATCCTTTGGAGTGCACCGATTTCTACATTGCTTCAGTTCCCAGATCACCTCATCCTCTCCTATGTTCATAAGCCAGATTGAACCCATTTTTCATATAATAATACATATTGAGCACTTACCAGGTTCCAGGCAGTATATTAGGTGCTGGAGATACTGTCATAAACAAGACTAGCTGAGTTTCTGTTTTTAGGGAGCTTACAGTCTGATGAGAAAGATTAGTAATGGCATTAAAGTAGGAAGAGTCTGATTTCTCAAAATGCGAAAGCTCTGTTCTTGACCATCTTTTTTTTTCCACGCTCCATCTTTGCCTGATTCCATTCAAACCGTGGCTTAAATCCCTACATGATTACTTCCATGTCCAGTTGGTTGGATTCTATAGGCATGTGAAGATCTTTATCTTTCAAGTTGAACTATTATCTCTCTCTCTCCCCCAACCATTTTTTATAACTAGTAGTCATTCTGGCTCCTAATTTAATGCCCATATTTAATCAATTGCCAAATTCTATAATTCTACCTCCAAAGCCTTCTCATATCCATTCTCTCTATCCCAACTGTCCTCAATATCTCATATAGCCTTACTATCTCTAGACACACTGCTTTCCAAATTACCTTTCAAACTACTGCAGAGTATTCTTTAAAATGTGCACATCAGAGCTTGGCATTCCCCAGCACAGAATTCTTCAGAACTTAATGCCTACAAAATAGAATCTAATTTCATATGCATAGACTTTACCTACTTGTCCAATCTAATATTCTGCAAAATGCTGTGAACAAAACCCCAAACTATTTGATTTCATGTCTTGATTTAGAAATCGTAAGTGGAAAAACTATCAAATTTAAGTTCTAATGTTTTTATTTAATCACTTTGGTTTCCTGTTCAGTGTCTGATCAAATGTCAGACTCTTCTTATAGCAATAAGGCTATATTGTATGGGAGGCAGAAATGGAAGACTAAAACTGCCATTTGACTCAGTAGGACATAGGTGTGTCTTTCCAGGTACACTCTGCACCCTTCTCCTGCTCTGTGCTCTGAGATACTGACAGTATAGAATGCTCCTATTGGGTTCAGCCATGGAGAGCATTGCAGGAAATCAGAACCAGAGAGGATAACTCTATATCAGTGTGTAGCCCCTTGGCTCACCCCAGTCCTGTGGGATTGCCATAGGCTGGTGGTACTCTATGATAAAGTTATTAGGTCCTCCTGGGCAGCAGTCTCCACAGAGTCCTCTTTGCCTCCTGGTTCCACAGCTGCTCATAAGACCTTTCAGGACTGGCCTAGTAAGAGCTCTCCACTGTTTTTGGCCCCACGGATACTGTATTATGAAGTGTGATTTCCTTAAGCTTCTCACTTTTGTAAATAATCCCTTTATTAAACACTCTAATTTTATTCGTGTCATCTATTTCCTGTTGGATTCTTGGCTGACAGTGTTATTTGATGCATTTCTTCAGGGGAAATGATGGAAGTAACCCCATTCATTTCGTTCATAGGATAGGCATGCTGCATTGCAGTCTGGAAGCTTGCACACTGGTTCTCTTGGGTTACTTCTAAGGTGTCTTATTGTGTACTTATATGAGGTTATAGCTTTAATTCCTTTCTGGTAACCATTAAACACAAAGCATGTGATTGTTGTAACTGCCAGCCATTTTTCTGCCTCAGCTATGCATAAACATGGCCACAATGTAGACTTCTTGGTCTGAACGTTGTGTTTTCTGGCTTAAATTTCCAAAATAAAATGTATTACTCCTCAACTTGAGTTCACAGTCAAGTTCAGTTTTCAATGCTTGTTTTATAATTAGGAGAAAAAAAGAGGAGGAGTGAAGTAGTATAGGTGCATAACAAGTTTCTCTGAGACTAAACTCCAATATTTTTGGAACTTTATGCTTTATGGTTACCCACGGAGAAAGTAGGATGAGAAGGGAGGAAGACATTGCTATTTTAAACCTGCCAACAGATATTGTTTCTTTGGATAGAAGTATGCCTTTATCCTTCAGAGATGAATTTTTCCCTCTAGTTTTAGGAGAAGTCATCCCAGGGGAGGTCTTTAAGTTACACAAATTTAAGATTCAAGTTCATACTTTGGGATGAATTGGTAAAAGGAGAAACTGAGCTGATCTGCATTAAAAAGTAGATGTTGTTCTCTTCCCATACAAAATGTTGTATCTTTTAGATTAAACTTTAATACATATTCTGTTCATTTTCTCTGGGGTCTTGATTCCAGGATATGATAAATTCTTGGCCAAGGCTTTCTGTGTTGAAGAGGAAAGCTAATTCCAGCAACATGGTGGCAGATGTGCTGAAATCAAGAGAAACCTCTCCTAGAGATCTGTGCAGAGGCCTATTGTCCCGACCCGCGGGACAGTCGAACGGGCCCTGGAAGGGGGAGTGGGAATGGAGGAGACAAGAAAACACGAGAAATGGAGACAAGACAAATAGCCTGATCAAGTCTCGTTTAATAATGGTGGTGCGATGCCTTATATAGGCTGGCAGGGGAAGAGGTTGGGCCAGGGCGGTGACGGGGGCCGGGTCTTCTCAAATTACAATTGCGCATGCGCCGTGGGTTTGTAATTGTCCTGGGCGCGGAATTGCGCCTGCGCCGTAGGCCGCATATCTTCCTGGGCGGGGAAAAATGTTTGCGCGTGCGCGGGAAAGGTTGGCGCGCGCGGGAAGGTTTGGCGCGCGCGGGAAGAGTTTGGCGCGCGCGGGAAGAGTTTAGGCGCGCGCGGGAAAGGTTCAGGCGCGCGCGGGAAAGGTTTAGGCGCGGGCGCAGGAACAATTTATAATAAAGAACCCGGAAATGTGCCATTTTGTCTCCGCTTTGTGGAGATCAAGCAACAGAGGTCGGCTAACTCCGGGCCTTATGGCTCCGGACAGCCTATCAACTCTGGAAGTAGTCCAATAAAGTACACTGTTTTAAGTGTGGCTTGGTTGTGTTACACATGCGTGGTACGCGAAGGCTTGCTGGGGTCACAGTGATGTGCAGGGCCATTTATGGAATAGGGCAGCGTTCCTTAACAAAATGTGCCAAGAGTATTTTGTGAGAGGGGCCTCATACGATTTTTAAATTTTTGGCAGGTAATGTGTGTTTTTGGGAATGCTGTTTTAGCGATAAAGGGAAGTGCAACTTCTTAAAACTAAATTTGGGAATATCTATATGATTCAGGCTTTCTTATAAGTAGTATCTTCATTGCTTAATATGTGGCAATATTTTGACTTTTAACTTTGAGTATCTTCTCCTTAAACATGAGGTAAATTAATAGATAATTTCATTTTGGATAAGGATATGTCATTCAAAAAAGTGATTAGGAAAATTGTTAATGAACATAATAAGCAAAGAAAATAAAAGTAACCCAGCAAAAGAAGTAGAAGAAAATAAGTTCCAATGGTGGGAAAAAAATAAAATAGAAAATTGGTAAAATAATTCCAGATGAATGAGAGTAAAACAACAATATCATTGTTTTGGAAAAAGATTGAGGAAAGAAAGAAGACTTTCAGGGATTTTAGAGGCTCTAATAATCTAGATTGAGCCAAAACATACCATTAAAAAGCAGGCTTTGGGATTCAGTGATGCTCTGATTATGAAAGGAAGAAAGATGAAAATGGTAAGTGCAACATTTAGCATACAGAGTTGAGGAAAATAGAAATACTATAAAGCATTCATGTCAACACAGTAGATAGTTTACATGGAACACCAAGAAATATTGGAAGCTCGCTACCAAAAGGACTAATGTTAATGAAGGGCTTGGGAATTTCGGATTTTATAAGAATGAAACAAATTTAGAATTATTTTTTATTTAAATGAAGGTTTGAAAATACAAAAATAACAGCCCTGCTTATCCACAAAGGAGGAAGTTCAGGATAGAGATTAGACCAAAGGACGAGAGATGCTGAAACAACTGAGAATGAATGGGCCACTGTGTTAAAGCTGGAAAATATGCATCTAGGCTGAAAATAGCATGGGCAATTAGTACTTATTGGATATTACCTAAATCATAACTCTCCATTGCACACCATGAAAACACTTCAGATATGTGCTAAATTATGTCCTTGCTCTTTTGTTGTTGTTATTGTTAATTTATTAGCTAAGTAACACCTGTTCATTGTAAACGTGGGAAAATACAGAAAAGCACAAATAGGAAAGTAAATATTCAAGAGACTGTTTGCTTCAGATCACTACTTTTAACCCACACGGGTCCAAAGAGTGCTCAATAACTGTATGTAGAGGGAACTATTTATTGGGTGCCAGTCACTCTCCTAAGTGTATTGCCATCTGTTTCTTTTCACAAGAAAGTAATCTCTGTGAGCACAAAGCCTCCTCTGTCTTGTTCATCACCATGTTCCTAACACCTGCAATAGGGCCTGGCATGCAGCAGGCACTCAATAAATATTTATTAAATGAAGGACTAAATCACCTCTTCCAGTGTTCCTATCGATTTTATTGTCATGCCTATTTGCTGATGAGGAAACAGAGGTACAGAGAGATTATGCTGACTTCCCAAAGCTGCTTAGTGATGGGAGGTAGAGCTAGTATGTACACCTAGAAAGTTTGACTCTGGAGCTCATTAACGCATTTGGTTATTACTCCGTAGGTAGTGGGGAGTCGATAGAAAATAAGGTCAATGTGGCGGTATTAATAACGTCACACTGGGCTGGGCGCGGTGGCTCACGCCTGTAATCCCAGCACTTTGGGAGGCGGGCAGATGACGAGGTCAGGAGATCACGACCATCCTGGCTAACACGGTGAAACCCTGTCTCTACTAAAAATACAAAAAAATTAGCTTGGTGTGGTGTTACGCACCTGTAATCCCAGCTGCTCTGGAGGCTCAGGCAGGAGAGTCACTTGAACCTGGGAGGCGGAGGTTGCAGCAAGCCGAGATGGCGCCACTGCACTCCAGCCTGGTGATGAAGCGAGACTCTGTCGCAAAAAAATAAAAACAAATAATAAAAAATAACATCACACTGAAACTAAAACAGAAACCCCTTACCTCCATAAGACAGGTATTGTCAATAACCTCTTACATTATTCATTGAGCAGTTCTGTCAACCAGCAGCATCAGAAGCTGAGGACAGAAAAAGAAAACTGTAAAGCCATTTGTCTCTCACTACTCTGCTCCAGAAATATGCCATGCATGGTTGTCTGGCACCTAAATTAGTGGCTGAATGATTTAGCAAATAAGAATCACACAGACTGTTGGGATTTCTAGAAGTTCACATAAATGAATGTTTAGAAAAAATATAGATACAATTCGTGTTTATTTAAGACTGTAGAGTCAGAGTGAATGTCAGAGTCATTTCATTCTGGATTTCAGCACATTGTGACTTTTGTTGTTGCCTATTTTACCAAAATAAATATTTGCCACTTATTTTGTGATGCTGGGAACATGCCAGGGCATCAGTGGGAATGTCTAGAACAGAATCGGCAGTTGTTTTCCAGCGAGCTGTGGACAAATCTCCATGCAGCCATTTTGCATGATCCTGGAAATCAAGAAATGCTTGCATGAATTTTCAAATACAGTTTACATTTTAGCATTCATAGGAGTCACTGATACACCTACGGCATACCCTAGTTCACATAAGCATACAAGTCTGTGAATTTCCGAAGTGAATGGAGATTAAATAAAACAATCCAACTTTTGCTTTCAAAGAAAATGTAGCAGAAAAAAATGACAATGTGTTCTAAGTTTTGACAACCCTTAGGAATGTACTTCAAATTAGGCTATAAATGTAACAGCACAAATTCATTCCTTTGTTCATTTAGTTTTTCATTCATTCACAATGCTTTTTAAGCACAAACTACATTTCAGGTATTATTTTATTTCTGAGATTCATTTCAGACTTTATTACATTGTTACTACAATAGGACAAGACTCTTCTGGGTTTTAGTAATTGCTCCTCAAATATGAAACATTCAACCCTCCAGAAACAACCTGAAAACATCCAACACTTATACTGGCACACTGAAAAGATATGTTATCTGTATCAGGATTAAAGACATCACAAGGTAAAGCAAGCTTTGTTGGAAACTAGAAATAGCCTGTGAGTCCAGGTTGGAAATAAATGTTTGGAGGCAGGAAGGAAGATTTGTATTCAAGCAACAAGTAGTTGTAATAATAAGTTTGTAATAATTCTGTGCCAAATAGGGACTCTCTATTTGAAACTATTGCCTCAAATATTTCATTCAATGTCATGTCGTATACTGTCTTGTTAGTTGATTTAAGACGTACTGAGACAATGTCAAAGAAAACAATGTTTTAGCTGAACTTTCTTTTCTTGTGTCTTTCAGTTCCTTGTTTAGGATTTGGAAACTGGTTACTTACACTCAAAATAGACAGGAAAGCCCCCTTGAGTATCCTGAATGCCACTGAAAGATCCCGAGTTGACCTGTGGAGGGTGACTGGGGCAAGGCAGGATTGTCAGACCCCAGCCAACAAAGGTAGAGCAGGTGTGGTAGAAAGCAGATGGACCTGAAATCAGAAAATGTAGGATCAGGCGGGCGCAGTGGCTCACACCTGTAATCCCAGCACTTTGGGAGGCCGAGGCAGGTGGATCACTTGAGGTCAGGAGTTCAAGGTCAGCCTGACCAATGTGATGAAACACCATCTCTACTAAAAATACAAAAATTAGCCGGGCATGGTGGCAGGCACCTGTAATCCCAGCTACTCGGGAGGCTGAGGCAGGAGAATTGCTTGAACCCAGGAGGCGGAGGTTGCAGTGAGCAGAGATTGCACCACTGCGCTCCACCCTGGGCGACAGAATGAGGCCCTGTCTCAGAAAAGAAAATGTAGGATCAGACCCCAGTGTGTCCATTCACTGACTGAGGGACTTTTGACACCCAGCCCCTGAGATTTAGTTTCCTCAGATAATGTGGCTGGCTCCCAATTGTACCTAAGCTGGTGGTTAGGATTTGGTGCTGTCTGACAAACTGTGAAGACGTCATTCTTAGATATCATTTTTATGAACACATTTTTTTGGGGGGTTTTAGTTTAGCTGAAAACTAAAGGAAAAGATTTTTCCTTCTTGTTTCCTTGGTGGAAAAGTGAGAGGACAGAGGTCTGTCCTATGTATATCTACCACTTAAGGCAGAAGAAGGAGGAACTACTTTTATTAGAGATTGAAACCAAGACTTATGCAGCGCTGCGCTTCACAACATGAGGGGCAGAATGTGATCTGTAGTCATAGGGCAAGAGGCAAGAGAAATTGTGTGGCTCTGGTACATGAGCGCTTCAGGGAACATGCCAGGGCATCAGTGGGAATGTCTAGACACCCAGACAGAACCAGAGGCTGCTTTGGGAGCTGGGGATGCTGTTAGGGCCTCTGCATAGATGGAATCAAGAGTCAGATGATTCGTTATTTAAGTCATTATGATCCCGTCAAGGCTGTTCTAGTGAAAACGGGGTAAATGAGGCTAAAAGTGTTTCAGACATTTTTGTTTAGTAGTAGTAGAGCCCTTTCTACTCACAATGAAAGCGTATTCTGAACATAGATACATAATACAGATAGAAGTAGAGCTCTCTGTGTTGAAATGGTAAGAACCTGGAGCTATCGACTTAGCTCAACCAGCATCTCTGTTTCTGACAGCTCCCTAAGTGCTTCCAATTTGCGGCCAAGGTGGAGGACCACTGCCTTAGAGAAATGCTTCTCAAACATTAATGTACTTACTAGTCACCTGGGGATCTTGTTAAAATGCAGGTTTCTATTCAGGAGGTCTGGGATGGGGTCTGAGGCTCTGCAAGTCTAACAAGCTCCCAGGTGATTCTGATGTTGCTGGTAGGTAAAACAAGGTCTTGGAGCACTGGTTCTCTCACTTTCGTGGGCATAAAAATCTCATAGGGTGCTTATTAAAACAAAGATTATTGTGCTTGGCTCTCAGAATGTTGGATTCAGTAGGTCTATGGTAGGGCCTGGTAATTTGCATTTCTAATGTGTTCACAGGTGATCTAGCTCTGGGCATGATTACACAGGGCAATATTTCCAAAACCTGGCAGAACTTGGCAACCTCATAATGTATACTCATGCTTGGCACTGCCACCCCTCCCTACTCCCCTTGGCCCTCCATCCCTGCCTCTTGCAGAATCTGCTTTAAAGGTTCCTTGGTGATTCCAATCAAACCATTGACATAAGGCCTTGTAGGTCACATGAGGACTTGAGATTCCATTCTAAATACATACTATATATTCATTGTCTCTGCTTTTCAAAATAATTCTTGACTGGATTAAAGATATTTTAAAACAGATCACTGATGAAATCCTAACACCTGAACTATACATTTTCATCTGGTTCCCTATGAATTATGTCGTCTGAATATTATCTGATGAATATTATTTCAGCAGATTATTTCATCTGAATAATTCCCATGAGGTAAATACTGCCTCCATTATCTCTTTTATTACAAGTGAGGGAGACTCAGAAATGTTGTTAGCCAGATAGTTCTTTAATTCCTGTAGAGAAATAGATTAAGAGGTTCAAAATTGGTTAATTTTGGAATCTACTCATGCCAAACTAGCTATATTGTTTTCCTCCCACTTTCTATTAACTTGGGTCTGTTCCATTATGGGTTATGTGGCAGAAGCTAATTACTGGGAGCCTGTAATTTGAAGTGACAGGTAATTGAAACTTCAGTCCTCTATGGATATCTGTGTAATGCATAATACGTTATTAAGAACTAATTATTTAAAACACAAATGAAGCTGATTGAAGTCAGCTGCAGGAATTGGTGGTTAATATTAAAATTGAAACTACAGATAATTAACTTGGGTCCAAAAAAGCTCATTTCAAGCTAGCCAGCAAAAATTATTTTTTGTCATTTGGTATTAATTATGACATGCTAATAAGCCTAATTTTATTTGGTCCATGTACATTTGCCTCATGTACTCAGGATAAAAAGCAGAACAGAAGTTCTAAATCCAAGAAAGGAAGAAAATAATCTATCCCACACTTGTATTAATATTTAACTTTTTGTTGAATGAATACTCTGAGGTTGCCAACACAAACCTCAGTGGAAATGGTGATTCTTTTAAAAGAATATTAAATTGGATTTTAGTTTCAAATGTGATGTTACTATTTTATAAAATTTTATCACCCAAATTTTTCTAAATGGAATATCTAATTAGAACAATAGGATGCATATCACAATAGTTTATGTATATACACTGTAAAAATATATACTATATAAATAATATACGACATATTATGATATATAATAATATATAACCTATTATATATGATACATATCACATATAATACATTATATATCATATTGAGATATAATATATTCTATATTATATAATACATTATATATTATATCATATATATAATATCATACCTAATTTCCTTCTTGGTTTTTGTTTCTGGAATTGTCCACTGTATCCTGCAGCAGCATATGATGATGTATCTTGTATAAACACAGGAAACAAGTGAAGATTTTTTAAAGCATAGTTGAAGTAGTATCTACTGATAAACATATTTCTGTGATTTGTGGAAGAGATCCCAGAAGTGTACATTTCTCCAGTACAAATACGCCATAGCGCTATGAAGATAGCAGCTCTAACTTCCTGTGCCACCTATCTGCAACTTTGGGCATTGGGAGCAAAATTAAAATCCTTGCCCATTAAAATCCTTGTGGGGCTTTAGAACTATAACCTCTAGTACTTAGTTTTCTTCAAGAGCAACAGTCTCCAAGGCTAGCTACCTTGAGGATTTATAAGTTTAGTATAGATAGAAATGACAGATTTTCCTGCCCCCAGGTCTTCTTGTTGATTATTGAAAAAATATAAATTATTTTCCTCATCAAATATTTAGGGGGGAAAAAAAAACTGATAAAGATAAGATTTCTTAAAGGTCCCCTGGCCAAGGTGGACACTTTGGCAGTGCTTTTTTTGGTAGCATTTGACTCAGTTGATCTTTCACTTAAACTCCTCCTGTAAACATTTTCTTCATTTGACTTCCAGGAATCAAATTCTCCTGGATTTTATTCTATTTCTTAGGCATCTTCCTTGCTGGTTGCTCCACATGTTTTCTATTTATGTTTTCTCTTTTGTTGATATTATCCAGTCTTGTAGTTGTAAATGACATAAATGTGTTTATGACTTGACCTAGACTTCTATATTGAGCTCCAAATATAGCCTACTCTACATCTCCACCTGAATGTTAATAGGGATCTCAACTTAACACACCCCAATGCAAACTCCTGATCTCCCTCCTACTTGCTCTGTCCATCACCTTCCCTGTTTCAGCACCACCACTGCTACCACGCTGGTCCAGGTCACCATTATCTCATGCTTGAGTTAAGCACTAATAGCCTACTAGACTGTTGGGTCCATCCTTTCTCCACTTTGGTTTAATTTTATCAGGGCAGCTAGAGTGAGCCGATTCAAACCCAAATCAGACTATGTCACTTATTATTGAATGTCTCCAGTGGGTGCCCATCTATCTCAGAGTAAAAGACACAATTGACCCCATTCCTTCTGCTGCTGTTCTCCCTGTGCTCACTCTGCTAGGGCCTCACTGGTCTTCTTGCTGTTCCTGTGCATGCCAGGCCCACTCCCTTAGTGCTTTGCACTGCTTTTTGGTCTGCCTGGATCAGTTGTCTTTCAGATACCTGCTTGGCTTTTTCTTTCACCTCATACAGAACTTTGCTTAAAAAAAAATGCCACTTTCTCAGAATAAGACTTAATATTTTTTTTTTGAGAAGAGTCTCACTCTGTTACCCTGGTTGGAGTACAGTGGCACAATTTCGGCTCATTGCAACCTCTGTCTTCCAGGTTCAAGTGATTCTCATGCCTCAGCCTTCCACGTAGCTGGGATTACAGGCATGTGCCACTATGCCCAGCTATTTTTTTATTTTTATTTTTAGTAGAGACGGGGTTTCACCATGTTGGCCAGATTGGTCTCGAACTCCTGACCTAAGTTGATCTGCCTGCCTCAGCCTCCCAAAGTTCTGGGATTTCAGGCATGAGCCACTGTGCCCAGCCAGTAAAACCTTTCTTGAACATCTATTTAAAATTCCAACCTCCTTGTTCAACATTCATCTTCACTGACAACAAGAACACCTGGCCCTTTGTAGGCACCCAATATTTGTTGAATGAATACATGATTATCTCCCTATACATAATTCTTCTGAACATTTGAGCAATGGGTGACCCATGTTTACAGAACTGTATCTTACCATACTCTTTCTCCATATTTCTCATTGCTTGTTTGTTCTAAAAGCTAGATTTCCATTTTCTATTTGTTTCATTCAATAAATAGTTATTGATTGATTTCTATGTGCTGGACCTGTGCTAGGTGCTGAATAATGCAGTAATGAAACAAACATTGTCCCTGTTATCAGAGAAAGACATCGAATAAATAACACAAAGACATGTAATATTATAAATTGTTGTAAGATGTTGTGAAGGCAGAAACAGTGTACTGTGAGGAATAGTAACAGTGGAAGGAGGGTATTTACTTTGGTGGGATGGGAAGGCCACCCTAAGGAGGTGACATTGAAACTGAGGTGAGTTGTGAAGAACCAGAAGAAACCAATAAAACAAAATGTGAAGACTGGGTTGGGTGGGGGAAGTACACATTTCAGGGAAAGAAAACAATCCTATATGAAAGCTCTGAGAAAATAAAAAACATGGCATATTTGAAAAATCAAAAGGAAGCCAATGTAATTAAGGTGGGGGATTGGCAGTTCCTGTAAGTTTCACACCATTGTATAATGATCAAGGGCTTTGATCCCTAGGGGCCGACTCCCTGGGTCAAATTCAGGATTCACCTCTTAATAGCCTGTCATATTTGACAACTTATTTACTCCATGCTTTAGTTTTCTCATGTGTAAAAGGAAGACATAGTGCTTATCCCATATGGTAATTGTGTTACCAAATTAGTGATTGGATACTAAATACTTAGGACATCTTCTGCAATGTAGTGTCTTAGTCTGTGTGAGCTGCTATAACATAATATCTTTAATTGGGTGGCTTATAAACAAAAGAAATGTATTTCTCACAGTTCTAGAGACTGGAAAGGCCAAGGTCGAGGTGCAGGCAAGTTCAGTGTCTGGTGTGGACCTGTTTCCCAGTTGCCTTTTCCTGTGTCCTCACGTGGTGGAAGAAGTCTCTTTTATAAGGGCACTAATCCCATTTACGGGAGCTCCGCCTTCGTGACCTAATCACTTCCCAAAGACCTTACATTTGTCACAATCCTCCCTTTCTTTCCTACCCAATGAATAACAAGGGTCTTCCAGATATTTCTGGTAAATAAGATTTTCACAAGTCAAGTCTTCTAATTGACTTATTAACCAAAATACTTCAACAAAGCTTTTAATTCAAGTTAGCACCTAAAAGCTAAACACTGACATCAGGCCACTAGAGTGAACCCAGTAAAGTGGAACATAACTTTCAATATTCTATTTGCATCTAAAACTCGTTTTGCTAAAATAAAAAAAAAAATTACTAGTTGATATCACCAATTTGCATTAGCACTGGTTGTTCAGTCTAAATTAGTTTTTTTTTTGCTTCCAGGGTATCATTATATTTTTCATGCCTTATTTCTATAAATATAATAAAAATATATTAAGAGTATCCATACACAACTTCTTGGCTGCAGACTAGGTCTGAATGCAGAATTGGCAACACATATTAGAACAATTACCAACAAAAAAGTCTTTTTCAAAGTTCTTTATGTGTTTCCCTTTCATGACACAAAGGACTAAGCAACACATCATTTTCTATGCTATAATAAAATCACCCATTTTCAGCATTTTAACTGGTGGAGAAAATTATTTTGTTCTAAATGAAAATAGAAATTCCAAGTGCTAGTAGATGAATTCATATTGAATTATCTAACTTCTCTTATGGAAAGGCAATACTGGGATATTTAAGTTGAAATATTCTGCCTAGAAATCAATGTACCAGAAGGCTGATTTTCTGTAGAGAATGTTTCTTATTGTTGTAAAACATATTCCAAATTTCCATGTATAGATTTATTTAATAAATTTTTACATCAATCCAATTTTAGTATTTAAATATATTTTCAGAGGGAAGGGGAGGGCCCTCTCTTTGCAATAAAAATCTTGTGTTGAGTCTTAGGATAGCTAACTTCTTGCAGACACTTATGTTGTATGTTCCCTTTTCTAACAGTCAGATTTGTAACAAGCTATCTGGTATAGTGACAAATAAGCAAGAATTGCCCAAATCACCATGGAGGATCAGGGCACATCTTGCACTTTGCGTCCCCCAGAAGCATCTACTCTGCAATCTGCTCTAGTTGTACCATTTTTCTTAAACCAACCAGATCTGAGATAACAAAGATGAGTCCTAGGGAAAGAACAAGGAAATTTTATGTAGATTATTCTAACTTTGCATTTTATATCTTCTATATTACCCATGACATCCCAAAATAGTACGACACTGACTTAGGGTAATAAGGGCCTGGAATACAAATGGAGAAAAGACACAATACTCTACATGAACTGCCTGTATGTGAAATACTCCATTTGTAAGATGTCCTTACAAAGAATAAACAACCATTTGTAGTTATAAAAATTATGTACAAGGACTTGAACAGTTCCCACCAAGATAGAATAATAGAGACCAGATTTATCCTTTTAAGCAAGAATTAGAAAAACAAAGTATATAAAATTACGGTTTTCAGATATTGAACATCATGCAGCACAGGACAGTGATCTCTGAAAGAAAAGAAAGCAATGTGGCAACTGAAAAGATGCCTTTCTATTTGCATAGATGAAAAGAATATTGCCGAGAGAGAATATACCACTGGAGCAGGGGCCAGAGGGTGAGAAGGATGCGACATGGTACAGGAGAAAGCAATCCTTAAACTCTGGCATCAGCAAGGCCTGCCCTTCAAGCTCAGCTCTTCCATTTACTAAATACACACAGCAGGCATCCGAAAACAGGAGATAATGTTTATCAGATATCATATTTGAGGCAGAAATTATCACAGAGGGAAAGAATAATGAATTCAGAAATAAAGAGAAAAGGTTGTAGAATAGGCCATTTTTTCCCTTAAATATTGCTTCTGCCCTATTCTCTCATCCCTTTCCTTCCTATACTCCAATTAAACAGATTTATACCTTTTGATTATGCTTTGCACATCTCTTACTTTATGTTGTTTCTTCTATTTTTGTTTCTCTTTATGCTTCTTTTCTGCATATTATTTTTCTTCTGTTTTCTGGTTTACTGATCCTGTTTTATATTGGGTTCAGTCCATTGTAAAACCCATCCAATGATTTGTTAATTTCAAATACTATATTTTTCTATTTTAAAGCGTCCATTTGATTTTTTTTATATCCCAACTTTCAGCTTAATTCTCAGTCTTTTCTACTATTTGACCAAATTTCCCTCTAATGCTTAAATCACTTCTCTCTCTCTCTCTCTCCCCATCTCTCTCTTAGGTTTTAGTAAACCTAATGTATCCTAGGTATTGGCATGCCACATAGGTTTGGATATTGTGAGTAAAAACAAAGAACTGTAGAAGTTCTTACTGATTTCTCCCAAAGAGAGTTATTTTTAGTTCTGGTGGGCAGATCTTGTTAAGATGTGGTTTTATGCTCTGTTAGGGTTAGGCTACAAAGTTCTGCCTTATTTGATCTTATGTGTTGCACTTAGTTCTTGTGAGTTTTTTCCATTTCTAGTGCCTGCCCCATCTAAGTGTCTAATGAAGTTTTGTGATGTTTACTGATGCCTCTCTCCTTTGGTGGAGCTTAACCTCTATAACCTCTGTTTTCTCAATGCTGTATGCTGTGGAAATCTGTGATCAGTTTTTTAGCTTCCCAGCTGCTCTGGGTTTTGTAGAGTCTCACTAGACCATGTGCAGCTTATGTACTGACCAATAGCTTGTGGGGAATACATATATCATTATCTGAGCTTCTTTTCTGAGTTTGACTCAGTCTCCAGAAATTTGCTCCATAAGCCTGGGCCCTGACCACCAATATCTGTCTCCTCATCCCTGCAATACTTTCTACTTGGACCCAATTTTCACAGGGTTGAATGTGGGAAAAAATGCTTTAGAGAAAAAGCGAGGGGAAACGTGGAGCTCGCCTTGTATGTTTTGCTTCTCTCAAGGGTTACAGCATCTGTATTGCTTTCTCTCCAGTATCAAGCAGTTGTTTTGTATATGTTATCCAAAGCATATGTTTTGTATGTGTCTCATTAATCAAGGACAAGATTCTCTATCATGGCCAGAACTGACTCCCCTTTACTCTTCAACTTACTATAATTTCCATCCTATTATTCCATTTAAGCTGTTCTTGATAGGGTTGCCAATGACTTTCATGGTGCCAATCCAGTGTGTTCTTTTCAGCCCTTATCCTACTCTATCTCAGTAGCATTTGACACAGTTGACCACTTTCTGTCTTTTTTGGATTTCATGTCATATATCCTCAGATTTCCTTTTATTTCAGTGGCCGTTCTTTCTCAGTCTCCTGTCCTGACTTAGCACTCCTTTACCCAGCTTTAATGCTGGACTTCCACAGCCCTCTGTTAGGAGTCTTAGGTGCTCTTGTGTCCCACTTTACAATCCTTCCGTAGGTGATCCCATTCAAATCCATGATATAAATTTATCTCTTCTCATGATTGCCACAATATGCTGAAACTTTCAAATTTATATTTCCAGCCCAGACTCCACTTCTAAGCTTCACAACTTAGATCTCATGGTCTACTTGAGATCTCCACTTGGATAACTTACAACGATTTCCAAACTTAACAGGTCTAAATCTGAACATTTTTGTGCTCTATACTGATCCCTTGCCACACTTGCTTGCCAAGTTCCCCATCTCAGCAAAAGACATCTTTCTTCCCCTTGTGACTCTTGCTCCACATGTGAAATTCACCCTTGATTCTTCTCTCTCATTTGAATGCACCAGATTTCAGTACCTTGTATTTTGGTCAGATTTTCAACTTCATGAGAGTCCCATAACTTTGCTGGCTGATGACCTGACTGTTGCTCTGCCCTGGACCAAGTCCACAGTTCTGGAGTCCTCAGAATCTTTTCTGTTAGGGTACTTCAGGCCATAGGGGCTGTGAACCCTGAAATCTCACTGTATCGTAGCATAGCATAGCATAGATACAGAAATTTGTAAGCAAGACCAAAGTAATAATAAATATTAATTCATGTCATCTATGCTGTGTTTTAGATGTTTAGAACATTTAGGATTAATTTTTAAATGATTTCTAAGAGTTTTAGAAATGTTGAGAGCTAGAAAGATGGGATAAAGATAGATTCTGTAAGGCTTGTCTTATGGAACATAGTAACCATTTCATGAAATAGCATTTGCAATTTCTGAAACTCTATTAACTGGATGGACCATCAATTTATGTTTTACAGGTTGAAATTTCAGGCTTTTATCATTCATAGATAACTGAAAACTTTAGATTTAGCATGCCCTCTAGTCTATTAAATGTCTTAAAAAATTAAAATGCTTATTAAAAAGAACAGTATATTTTAGCTAAAGAGTTCGTAGAGAATGATCTGAATCGGGGGTGTCCAATCTTTTGGATTCCCTTGGCCACACTGGAGGAAGAATTGTCTTGAGTTACACATAAAATACACTAATACTAATGATAGCTGATGAGTTAAAAAAAAATCACAAAAATATCTCATCTTTTAAGAAAATTGACAAATTTATATTGGGCTGCATATGGCCTGCAGGCCACAGGTTGAAAAAGCTTGGTCTAAAGAAGATGATATTTTTATTTTTATTTTGTTTTATTTTATTTTTTTGAGTCGGAGTCTTGCTCTGTCACCCAGGCTGGAGTGCAGTGACCGGATCTCAGCTCACTGCAAGCTCTGCCTCCCGGGTTCACGCCATTCTCCTGCCTCAACCTCCCGAGTAGCTGGGACTACAGTCGCCCGCCAGCACGCCCAGCTAATTTTTTGCATTTTTAGTAGAGACGGGGTTTCACCGTGTTGGCCAGGATGGTCTCGATCTCCTGACCTCATGATCCACCTGCCTCGGCCTCCCAGAGTGCTGGGATTACAGGCGTGAGCCACCGTGCCCGGCGATATTTTTATTTTTTGTAAAATTGCTTTAGAACCCCTAGATATAGCTTAGGACCTACTGACCCGGGGTAACCTTGAGCAGGCCACTTACCTCCTCCATCTTCATTTTCCTCATTTATGAAATGGTGAGCGCGATGGCTCTGCATCTGCAGCAATAAATAGCAGTGGATACTTCCCCTGTGCCAGGCACTCTATGAAGTGACCTGCGTCTGATTTCATTCTTACAACTACTCCTCTAGATAGGAGGTAAAAAAAAAAATCATCTTCATTTTACCTGAGGCTTGGAGAAGACAACTTGCCAAAAGTCACACAGCTAGTAAGTGTGGCATCCAGACAGTTTGTCTCCAGAGCGCAAAGTTTCTAACCACCACTCTGAGATGATCATGATCATTCTTTCCCAGTGGGCGCTTATGTCTTACTTACAGAGTGATGCTTAATTTTATGTGTCAACTTGACTGGACTGTGGGATGCCCAGATGCCTGTTTCGTGTTGCTGTAACAGATTACCTGATACTGCCTAATTTATAAAGAACAGAAATTTATTTCTCACAGTTCTGGAGGCTGAGAAGTCCAATATCAAAGAGCCAGCAGACTTTTGTGTCTGGTAAGGTCCTGGTTTCTATTTCCAAGATGGTGCTTTGAATGCTATGTACTCTGGAGGGGAAGAATGGTGTCCCTCACACAGCAAAACGACAGAAGAGAGAGAGCCCACTCCTGCAAACCCCTTTTATAGTGGCATTAATTTATGCCCTTTAAACCTTCCATTAAGGCCCACCTCCAAACACCATTTCATTAGGGATTAAGTTTCTAACACATGAGCTTTGAAGGGAACAGAAACATTCAAATCATGGTGCCAGATATCTGGTTAAACATTATTCCTGCATGTTTGAAAGAGTGGTTCTGGAAGACACTAGCATTTGAATTGGTGAACTGAGTAATGCAGACAGCCTTCCCCTGTGCACTCATTGGGTTGAACATCACCAACCCAATGAGTGCCTGAGTAGAAGAAAAAGGCAGAAAGAAGTCAAATTCTCTCTCTCTGCCTGACTGCTTGAGCTGAGACTTTGCTCTTCTCCTGTCCTTGGTCTGAGACTTACACCACTGGTGCTCCTGGTTCTCAGGCCTTCCAACCAATATTTATACCACTGGTTTCCCTGCATCTCCAGGTTGTAGACAGCAGACTGTGGGACTTAGCCTACTTCTCTGTCAATGTATCTATCTAAAACTGGTTCTGTTACTCTGGATGACCTTGATTAATAAAGCTTTTGTTGTTGTTGTTGATGGAGTCTCATTCTGTCACCCAGGCTGGAGTGCTGTGGTGTGATCTTGGCTCACTGCAACCTCCACCTCCCAAGTTGAAGCAATTCTCCTGCCTTAGCCTCCTGAGTACCTGGGATTATAGGTGTCTGCCACCACACGTGGCTAATTTTTGTATTTTTAGTAGAGATGGGGTTTCGTCATGTTGGCCAGGCTAGTCCCAAACTCCTGACCTCAAGCGATCTGCCCCTCTCGGCCACCCAAAGTGCTGGGATTACTCGCATGAGCCACTGTGCCTGGCCCTAACAGAGCTTTTAGGCATTGGAAAGCAGCCCAGATTTCAGTCAGGCCTCTGCATTTGAAAACTGTCTGCAGTTTTGTCTATAGTGGACTTTGAGATTGTCCCCTTATTGGAGTGAGACATCTCTGTTAACTTGTAGTGCAGTTTGGGTCTAGCCTGATTCAGCAGCTCACTATTTGCTTCTAGAGATGAATAATGGGAGCTTAGACTAGCCTTTGTTCCTTGATTTTTGGCTCATCTCTGTCATTTCTTTCTTTCTAGGATATATTTGCAATTATGACAAAGAAATCATGCAGACTCTAAGCATTATGTTACCTCTTTAGCATTTTCTTCACTGAATCATGTCCTAGTTTCCCTTGGCAACCATACAGATTAACCTCTTACAAACCAGGTCTCCCATAGTTTTAGCATTTCATAACTGAATCCTGTTTGTCAATATAATTGTATGTTATCCAGAATCCAGATTATTCTTGCAGTGGTCTTTAGGGGACAAGATATTTGTCCATTTATTATTTAATACCTTTTCAATCCTGATGGTGAGAAGAACAGATCAGGAAGAAGGGAAGGATGATAAGGTGTCAGGGTAGTGTGTTTTCAGACCAGCAGGCTTTTGTGGTATCTATTTAATCACTGTGTTTGGTTGGGGTGGGTGGGGATTTGTCTACTCCTCCACACAGGGTCAGTAGAATGAGTAAATGTTAGTGTTAGAAAGGATCACCCAGCATTCCAGTCACAAAAGAGATGAGGACATAGAGGCCACTAGGGACTCATTGCCTTGCTCAAGGTCCAGGAGTCAATATACATTTGACTAGGACCAGCTTCCCTGGCACCAGTGCTCTCAACCGTGTGTGGTGTCACTTCTACCACCCCCAAACTGCTACAAAACTGAATCTGTGGACTGGGATTCATACCTTTCGTGTTTCTGAAAAAGATACATTCAAGTCCTCACCCCTGGCACTGTGAGTATGACGTCATTTGGAAATAGGTTCTTTCCGATGCAATCCAGCTAAGGTCAAATTAAATTAGGATGAACCCAAAATGCATGGACTGGAATGCTTACAAGAAGAGGAGAGGACACGAAGAAACTCATGCAGAAGTCCATATGAAGATGGAGGCAGAGATTGGAGTGATGCGCTCAAGCCAAGGAATGCTCAGGATTGCTGGCCACCACCAGAAGCTAGGAAGAGGCAGGGAGGGAGTCTCCCTGAGAGTCTTTGGAGAAAGATGGTTCTGCCACCACCTTGTTTTAAACTTCTAGCTTTCAGTCTATGAGAGAATAAATTTCTGCTGTTTCAAGCCACCCAGATTATGGTTATTTGTCATGGCAGTCCTAGGAAACACATACAAGGTGGCTATTACGTATAATTTTATTTTTCTGTAATTCAACATGACATTTATTTTTGCCTGAGTTCTTCCAGGTTAAGTAGATACTTAAGCTCGGTCAATTTAGGTTCACCAGGTTGGGCATGGTGGCTCATGTGTGTAATCCCAGCACTTTGGGAGTTCAAGGTGGGTGGATCATGAGGTCAGGAGTTCAAGACCAGCCTGGCCAACATGGTGAAACCCCATCTCTACTAATAATACAAAAATTAGCTGAGCATGGTGGCACGCACCTGTAGTCCCAGCTACTTAGGAGGCTGAGGCAGGAGACTCGTTTGAACCTGGGAGGCAGAGGTTGCAGTGAGCCAAGATTGTGCCACTGCACTCCAGCTTGGGAGATGGAGTGAGACTCCATCTCAAAAACAAAACAAAACAGAAACAATTTAGGTTCACCTGCCCCTTTCTTCTTCCCAAGGTGGTGTCTAAGCTACAAACCCTTCACGCTTGTCCCACCCAGTTGTTGGGAGATACTCCTGTTTGTGTCCCCATGACCTCTACAGGTCCGATGGCCCTAGTAGCTTCCAGCATATCACAGGGTACAAGATTCTCAGACAGGCAGTTCACACTCCTGTACACCTAGCTGTGGTGCTATAAACATTTTCTCAGTGAGAGTTTTCGTTGTCATGACAGTTCTGCCAGGGACGAAGGCTTTGGGTCTCCTTTCCCAAGACCACTATGTATTTCTCTCATCTTTACCCTACCTCTGCAATCATGAAAAATAATTAGATCCAGTTTTCCCCAACCCCATTTCTTAGCACTCTTCCTATACTCTTTATCTATGTTCTGAATTCTCTTTCTTAGACTTTTAGACCACAAAACCCCAATATTTGACTGCTTTTTCAGTGTTCTGTTTTGTCACATCCCTTCCCTGAGGCAATGACTGCAGAATATTTGCTACAAGGGAGAATAGGAAGGAAAGTGAAAAATACTGATGGAAAAACAAAAAATATTGGTTAATTAGTCAAAACTTTTTCTAAATAAATGTGATATGGGAGAAAAATACAGTCCTGAAGCCAAAGAGACATGGAATCAGATACTGATGATGCTACTTTCTAGCTTACTAGGGCAAAGTACGTTTTATCTCTGTAGCGTTTGCACTCCCATTTACTCATATGGGGAAATTAAAAGCCCCATCTTCTAGAGTTGTGAGGATGAAATTTAGTGAGATGATACATGCAAAGTCAAAGTGTCTCCCAGGCCAGTGTGGTGGCTCACACTTGTAATCCCAACACTTTGGGAAGCCAAGGAGGTCGGATCACTTGAGCTCAGGAGTTCAAGACCAGCCTGGGCAACATAATGAAAACCCATTTCTACAAAAATACAAAAATTAGCCGTGCATGGTGGCATGTGTCTCTAGTTCTAGCTACTCAAGAGGCTGAAGTGGGAGAA
>NW_012115488.1:2055724-2057352 GCF_000951035.1 Colobus angolensis palliatus
TGCCTCTAGTCCCAGCTACTTAGGAGGCTGAGGCAGGAGAATTGTTTGAACCTGGGAGGTGGAGGTTGCAATGAGCTGAGATTGTGCCACTGCACTCTAACCTGGGCAACAGAGCATGACTCCATTGCAAAAAAAAAAAAAACAAAAAAAATCTATGAATATCCTAAAACTAAATGTGACCATATAAGTGTATGTACCGATAGCCCACAAGTAGAGAACTTGCTTTTATACTGGGAACAAATGTTTAAGAAGTCAAGAATATGCATGAATGAGAGAAAATGGCTCTTTTCTCTAGAATGGTGAGCAGGACAAAAAGTGAAAAGAACTAAGCTCTTCAGGACAGATATGGTGTACTCCAGGATAAACTATACTTCATGATAAGCATCTTCTTGGTGCCTACAAACATGAACAACGCTGGATGAAGAGCAGGGCTCTCCTTGACTGGAGAATTCTAAAGGAAGCAGAATTGGCATAGGCTGGCAAGGTGGTGGTGCACGGATTATTCAAGTACCAGGCACAGCACTGTGTACCTGGACAAGTGTCCAAAAGAACAGAGTAATTTTCCCAAGACAAGGAGATATATGTGATTGACATGAAATGGCTCTTTAAGGAAGGCTTATTGGAAATGTTCAGAAAATGGTCTTTAGCTGTCATCCCTTGAGGAAGTGACTGTGCTCCAGGTGTTCACATCTTGCCCAAAGACACATCCTTCCTAGGGCAGCCCACGTCCAAAGACTGACTGCTGTATAAAGGCTCAGAGTCATTTCACCACAATGTGGGACTACTCTGAATGGTCATTTGAACTCCAGGACTCCTCAAGGAATCAGCTGAAGCTGTGCTAGTCTGAATCTTTTTGTCCCTTCAAAGTTTATATTTTGAAAATTAGCCAAGCGTGGTGGCAGGCACCTGTAGTCTCAGCTACTTGGGAGACTGAGGTAGGAGAATGGCATGAACCCAGGAGGCGGAGCTTTCAGTGAGCCGAGACTGTGCCATTGCACTCCAGCCTGGGCAACAGATCGAGACTCCATCTCAAAAAAAAAAATTAAAAAATTTATATTTTGCAACTTGATTCCCAATGTAATAGTATTAAAAGGTGGAGCCTTTAGAAGGTGATTAGGTCATGAGGACTCCACCTCATAAATGGGATTAATGTCCTTATAAAAGGGGCGTCAGAGAATTTGTTTGGCCTCTGTTATGTGAGGACTCAGCAAGAAGGTGCTGTCTATGCAGCAGAGAACCCTCACCAAACATTACATTTGCTGGTACCTTGATCTTTAAATTTCCAGCTTCCAGAACTATGAGCAACACATTTTTATTGTTTATAAATTACCCAGTCTAAGGTATTTTGTTATAGCAGCCCATAAGGACTAAGAAGAAAAGGGGTAGCAAGAGTGGGGTGCTGATGTAACAAATACCTAAAAATGTGGAAGCATCTTGGGAACATGGTTATGGATAGAGGCTGGAAGAATTTGGAGCTGCATGCAACAAAAAACCTGTATTGTTATACATGTAACATTAAGGTGGATTCCCGTGAGGGCTCAGAAGAAGAGGGGAGATGTAGAGAAAGCCTCAATCTTTCTAGAGATTACCTAAAAGATGGCAGGCAGGATGTTGGTGGAATTATGGAT
>NW_012115488.1:2057589-2091736 GCF_000951035.1 Colobus angolensis palliatus
GGTGTAGTCAACTGGCCGTTGACAGGGAGATTAGATGGAAGGAAGTCACATGCTACTTATTAAGATGATGGAAGAATAACCCTGAATACATTTCAGAGATCACTGGGCTTGCCACTTTCATCACAGGCCCAGAGTGCCAAGGCCCTGGGGACAGAATTATGTCAAAAAAGGAGACTCAGGTGCCCGTGGGGCTTTGGTGCTTACCCTGTGCTGCCTAAAGTCTCTGCTCCTCTCACTGTGGCACAGCACTCCTTAGCCGTACCATGTGGTTCAAGGTGATTTAAGTGTGGCTCAGGCCACCTCTCTAGAGGGCAGAGATGGTAAACCTTAGTTGCATATGTTCAATGCCATCTCCAAAAATGTGAAGAATGCACAAGCTGTGCAGCATTGCTACCTCCCTTTAGATTTCAAAGGATGCCCTGTTGAGTCTTGGGGCTCTGGTGGAGAACTGCACTCAGGAGTGGGGTCACCACAGAAAGCCGCCACTAGGGCAATGACTAGTGAAGATGTAGAAGCAGGGGCGCTGCAGAGACTCCTTACTAGGGCAATACCTAGTGGAGCTGTGAAAGTGGACTCACCCTCAAGAACCCAGCTCAGTAGAGCTAGCTGGGTGCAACTCCACTCTGGGAGAGATGCAAGCACAAAACTCAACCCAAGAGAGTTGCGGCATTGGCCACACCCATCAAAGCCATGGGAGCAGGGTCACCTAGAGCCTTGAGGTTCCAACTCCTGCCCTTGTGTGTCCAACAGACAGAATGCCAAGTCAAAGAACATTATTTTCCAGTCTTAAGATTTAATGTTTGCCCTATTGAGTTTTGGACTTGCTCAATACCCATTACCCTTTTCTCTTTTTCTCTAATTTATTCCTTTTGAAATGGGAATATCTATTCTACTCCTGTCCTACCATTGTATTTTGGAAGCACATAATTTGTTTGATTTCCCAGGCTTGCTGATGGAGGGGAATTTACCTCAGGGTTGAATTGTACCTTGAGTCTCACCTATATTTGATTTAGCTGATATTTAGGTGAAATTCTGAACATTAGACTTTTGAGTTCATGCTGGAATGAGTTAAGACTTTGGGGCTGTGGGAATGAATGTATTTTTCATGTGAGAAAGACATGAACTTGGGGGTGCAGGGGTAGAATATTAAGGTCTGAATATGTCCCCTCAAATTCATGTGCTGATATTTAATTCCCAATGTAATAATTAAGAGGTGGGTGTCTTTGAAAAGCGCTTAGGTCATGAGAGCTCCAGTCTTATAAATGGGATTACTGCCTTTATAAAAGAGGCCCAAGAGAGCTCGTTTGGTCTTATACCTTGTGCAGACACTGCAAGAATCTATGAACAGCATCTATGAAGCAGAGAGCCCTTACTAGATACCAAATCTGCTGGTGCCTTGATTTTGGGATTCTCAATCTACAGAACTGTAAGAAATAATTTTTTGTTGTTTATAAATTACCCAGTCTAAGGTATTTTGTTATAGAAGCCCAAACAGACAAAGACAGGCTGCTTACCAATCCTATATGACAGCTTGCCTTCCTCCTCTGCTGACTGTTTCCTTTTCCTCTGCTACACAGGCACTCCCTAATAAACATTCCACATGCTAGCTCTTCCTCAAAGTCAGCTTCATGGAGAAACCAACCTGCACTGGAGTAACATTCAAGGTTTTTCTTGTCATCTTGAAGCAAAACTGGGACACCTTTGAGCTGATGTAGCTGGAGGAAATACTGGTTACAAATACTGGTTACACAAACAGTGTTACTGTACATAAAACAGTAGATTCAAAAAAATGGTAGCAAATAATGTTTTACTATATTCTAATTCCAGATAACTTGGTGAACTCAGTTCTTTTCAAAATCCGGTTTAAATGTCCGTGACCCTGTTATTTTCTCTGTAGCTTTCTCAGAAAAAAATCAATCTCTTCTTTTATTTTGCTCATAGATCACTTAATTACAGTGTCATACCAAGGGTATGGGAGATGGAAGGGGTTTGGAGAAGAGCAGTCAGTCCTGGGCAGGTAACAAAGGGGTACATTGTCTGTGGAGAATTTAAAAACCATAATAAAACAGACTAGAAGCCAGCCTGCTCTCTATTATCACTGTGTTTGTACAATTTTAAATGATGTCAGTAACAAAATACTCCTTCCATCCATGGACAGTGGTTCCCCCTTTCTACCCTCACAACAATTACACACATATACTCCCTTACACCTTGTTATACTATGACTCAGTGTATGGCATACATCAGCCACCTTGCATTATATTATTAACTCCCAGACTATGAGTTCTTCATGTCAAATTTAAGTACAGCTGATCTTTGCCCCCTCCTTTTCATCTCTGTATGATCCTTATTAAAGTAGCTGACCCGGAGTAGACACCAATAATTTTTAGTTGAACAAATAAAGGACTGTAATTCAGTTTTTCATCCACGTGTGGGAGTAACTAATTAGCACAGAAATAATAAAGTCTTCCATCCCCAAAGCTTAACCAATGTCCCAAATCAATGCCATTATGATTCCCTCAAATGTGTTTCTCTTAGTTTTCCACATAGTTATTAAGTCAAAACTTCACTCTTTCTGGTGATGGGGTTCAGGATACAGTAACCCAAAATATGACTGTAAGAGACCAGAATATTTTTACTAAAATGCCAGGGGTTTAGTTTTGGTCCCATTGCTTGTCCTACAGAAAGCCAATCACCAACGCAACAAGTATTGCCAGGGAAGAAGGCTTTTTATTTGGGGGACGTCAGCTGAAGAAGTGAGAGCCAAACCTCAAATTTGTCTCTTCCACTTGACTAAAATTTGGAGTTTATATGGTAGGGAAGGAATATAGTTATGTTCAGGGAAAACAGGAATCAGGGACAAGTAAGAAAGCAATCAAGATGGATGAGGGGCATGGCTTCTCATTGTCTGGATTTGAGGAATTGCAGTTTTTGCCTGAGGGTTGGTTTCCTGAAGAAGGAACTAGAGCAAGAAAAATTTAAGTTTCAAGTTTTAAAACCAGGGAGAGTCAGTTTCTGTGTTTATTAAAAAATCATAAACACTAGTTCCATGGAACAATTGAGCCAGTTTCAATATGCTACCCCAAATAAGTCTCTTTGGCATATGGATTATTTTGAGCTGGTTATTTTGAGAAACTGCTGACTAAGGAGTACTTCTTAAAGGTTATCCTTTGGTTAGAGAAATTTACATCTATACAGGAAATCTCCATGTATAAGAGTGTCTCTGTTTCTGCACCAGGAAAAGGTAGGATGACTAAATCACTAGAGATTCTTAATAGATGGAAAAGGCATCAACTTAAATCTGTCCAGAAATCCTTACCAAAGGCACCTGGTGTAAGGGGGAAGTGGGCCCGAGTATCAGCATGTGCTCAGCCTATCAAGCAGTGTGTCTGGTGCCATAAAGTGATGTTCTATCTCAAGGTGATATATCTGTCTTCTCACAGATGTCCTGCAGGGTTGACTTTTTTGATTCACAATCAAGGGAATGGTGAGAAGTCTGAATGAGAGAAAAGAAGGGAAAGGGCTAGAGGAGCAGATGGCTAGGACTGAGAAAGGAGGCTTTTAGGAGAGTTAGGGTGAGAAAGGACTGAAGCAGCTCCAGGTTGGGAAGGAAAGGCTAGGGGAGAAATGGGATTTTAAGAAGCATTGCTCATATATAGAATCTGAGCTACTTTGAAATTTCTTTTGATTGCTAGGCTATGTTTTCTTTGTCTGCCATAGTGTTAGCAAAATCACGTTACATTTCAGACTCTATGTCTCAATTTATGTAGTTAAACCATCAGTTAAAGTCTGTAACTGCCTTCCAGGTCAGTGTGTGTCTGGGACAATGAAGGAATCCATTCATCTTTGAATTCACCAACTATTTGACCTTGAGAAAGTCAACACTTTTTGAAACGTCTACTTTTTTCATCTGCAAACTAAGGTAATAATGGCACCTCTCCCTTGAAATGATTGTGAGAATTAAGCAAAATCATGTATGAATGAAGCCCTCTGCTCAGCCTTTGTCAAAGAAAGAGTGCTAAATAAATGATAATGTCCTGTTATTGTTTATGTTGTTAGAATAGTGAAAATCAAGCAGAATTCTTGGCAGTCTCAAAGAAAAATTATGTGTCCTAGCAAACTAGATGGGGCCAAGAAGATCCCCTGGGACTAACTGAATTACAGTGACTGGAATCCAAAACATTCTACTCCTTGCAGTGGTTCCTGTCATCTGCAGATGCAACATATTTTTATTTCTAACTGCAAACATGTCATATTTTCCCTAAATAGTAGTTTCTTATGTTAAGCATTTCATATAATTTTAACATTATTCTGTATCTCATTAGCTTAAATTTTTTTCTTCCATATTCCATCTTGTGTGCTTGCTTCTACTCAATCTTCCTTCTATCAAAATAATACAAAGGTTGTAAAACTCCTCCAAATTTGAATTCAGTGATGAAAATGAGCTTAACATCCCACCTCTTTTCTCTCACAGTCATTGCCTTTTCTCTCCTGCTCCTAAGCTTATTCCTTAGACATTTCACCTGAGAATGACTTGCTCCTCAAGATCTCAGCTCTTTCACCTTCAGAGGTAAAAGAGGGAGAGGCCTTTAATCAGTTGAATCTTCTAGTCTCATAAGGAAGCAATAGCAATAACAACAAGACCACACTGCCTTAACAGCTAGTTGTAATTAGAAGCCAGATACAACTTAAAATAAAATTCAAACAAATAAACAAAACAATGGGACAAAAGCTCTTTGAGCCATAGTGGTCCAAGGGGATGCTATCTGTCCCTTTGTTTCCTTTCACTTTCTTCTACAGCTCGCTCCTTGCTTGTTGTATTGCAGAGTTCTGTCCTTTCACACCATTTCCATATGTGCATTGTTCTTAATCAATGGTCTGAGGACAGTAGCACAATTTCTGCCTGGAGTCCATGAATTTCAAAACTTTTAACGATGTGTGTGTGTGTGTGTGTTCATGTGCACAGGCAGATATTTTCTGGGAAAAGGATCGTATCTATCAGCAAAATTCCAGATGCCCCTCCAAAGTAAGTCATACTTTGCAGGACTTAGATGGTTTATCCAACCCTCAATTCCACTTACTTCTGTTGTCTTCCTGCTTTTCTCATTGCACTTATAGTATTTTTATACACTAATGGTTCTAGGTAAACATTTTAGATTTCAAAGCAGATATATTTCTTGCTTTTCCACTACAGTCTGAAAGGATTTTCTTTTAGTTCAATGCCTATATAGTAGGTATTTCGAGTCAAATGGCATTTTCAAACAGTGCAGATGCCCGGTGATACAAGAGAGAATTAGGCATGACTCCTGCTGTCCAGGAGCTTATAATATAACAGGAAGGCAGATAATGTTAAAGAAAAACAACTACAGTAGCAACAATGAAGAATTAAACATGGAGAGCTATAAGAAGTATAGATGAGGAGATTCTGAATCTGCCCAGGAAAGTTAGGATAAACCTGTTGAAATAGGTGATATTCAAATGTGTCTGGAAAGGCCTTGGTGAGTTTTATAGGGAAAACAGGTAGGAAAGAACATTCCTGGCAGAAATGGAAACAACAGTGATACAGTTTTGCTCTGTGTCCCCACCCAAATCTCTTCTTGAATTGTAATCCCCATGTGTTGAGGGAGGGACCTAGCGGGAGGTAACTGGATCATGGGGGTGGTTACCCCGTGCTTTTCTTGTAATAGTGAGTCCTCACGAAATCTAATGGCTTAAAAGCAGCACTGTAAGTTTCCTGAGGCCTCCCCAGCCATATGGAACTGTGAGTCAAATAAACCTCTTTCTCTTGTAAATTACCCAGTCTCAGGTATTTCTTTATAGCAGTGTAACAGTGGACTAATACAAACAGTGAGTTTTGGTATCTCTGAGGCATGAGGTAAATGTAGGTGTGGTGGGACCTGGGACTGGAAGGGAACACTGGAGTCACATGAACGATCTCAGTTGAATGACCTGGGACATCAAGCCAAATCATATATGAGTATATATGGGTGTGTGTGTGTGTGTATGCATATGTGTGCGTGGTGTGTGTTGCATCCTTACCTATGTGCCTATGCAGAGAAAGTATACTTTAGGTAGAAGTCTGCTAAGTTGCCAAGCAGTTCCAAGGCTGTGGAAGACAGGAAGGCAGAGGTTGAGCAGATACAGACCATTCAGGAACCGAGGAATGCAGCATCTGAGGCCTAGAAATACAGGTCCAAGTTCAAATTGGAGATAGAGACAATTCCCTGAGGCATGAGAAAGGACCTGAATCTGCCAGAGGGTAAAGAAGCTAAATTTGTTATATACATTATTCGATTCTATGAACATTTAAAAAGGCATCATGAATATAGATCCTTAAACATTTCTGTTTGTTATTTAAACTGGGCTCTTTCAGCTTATTTCATCAGGAAGATTCCTGAGTTTTGTGAAGAGCATTGTGCAGAGTGCACATGGATCAGGTTATGCAATTATGTTCTCAATGAAACCCTATTATGCGCTGATAAAGGTCAAATGTGAAATGACTTTTTTTGTAAAGGTGACTTTCACATAATTCTGTTATACTTTAATAAGTATCATGGTAGTAGACACTTTATTCTGAGCACATCGTAAGTGCTTTCGCAAACAGGCCTATGTGTTATTTTCACTGATAAACACACTACTGATGGCAAAGCCTACAGGCCAATTCTGAGACTAAACATTGCAGTTGTTTGTATGTTACAGCACTCTGTGAAAGAAGCCTTTGCCCAGGGCTTTTTAGAGGTAGTTTGGCTGTCAAATAAAGTTACTAAATGGACTTTTAATTTACTGTATATATATATATATCAGAACCTTAGGATAAGTTTGCAGGTATCTGAAAATTGGCTAATGGAGCAAGATAAATGTGTCTGTTATCACTGCTCAAGGGGCTACATTTGAATCATTGTTTTAATTTGCAGAACTGAAGTATTTTTAAGGAGATGGTGATAAAATAAAATTGAATTAAGTTTAGTGGGCAGAGTAACTGTGGAAAGATTTCTGCTCTAAAAATGGGTTTTACCTAAGGCCCTTTTCATGATAAAGATAAAAAATTTTATAGGCTGATGTTTTACTTGCCATTTAGTTTTTGTTTTTCTTTTTCTTTGCCAAGTAATATCTACTAGTTGTCTTTCATGATGACACATTCTTGTTTCTTCCATTGTTACTTGATGATTTTGTCTGAGCATATGGCTGGTGCATGGGTTTAAATCAGGAAACCCCAGGGTCTTGCAGGAAGCAGGATGTGTGTTAATGTTTTATAGGATATCACAGAACGTAGGATTTACTAGAAATGTGGGGAGGTTTTTGAGGGAGCCACCATCTGGAAGTCACTTTTCCTACCAAAACCTACAATACACTGTAGAAATTGTGACCAGTAGAGGCAGAGAGAAAAAGCCTTCCAGAAAGCCCCAGGAAATACGTTTGCAGATGAGAATTACCAGAGAGTAAACGTCTTAGAGTCTGGCCTTTGCAGGGCTCTAGATGTATTGGATACAGACTTTTTATCAGAAACATTGAACCGTGTTAAGAACGGCTGAAAGATATTTCTCCATCTTTGGTATATTAACCTTAACACAAGTATGTAATACATTCAGTGCAGGCCAATGTAGGACACAGAAGAGGAGAAGCAGACAGTCCAGTCTTCAAGGTCACGGCAGAAGAAAACCTGGGCAGAACCTTTCTCCAAACCTATCTCCTTGAAGGACAGGGATATCTTTAAAGTCCAAGTGTGGGGGACTTGACTAGGTTTAGGCAGATCTTTGTAGATTTTTGCTTGGGTAGTGGGTTGAAGAAATTATTGTAGCCACTGGCAGTGGAATTTCTGTTAAAGAGGAAGGTGTCTGTATTGAGGGAAATAATTTGTGAAATGGCTTGGGGTAAAAGACAAGAGCTTGGAGTCAGTCAACTAAAAAAAAATGGCGTAGTGGTTGTGCATTAGGAATAAACAGGAGAAGAGATTCAAAATAGAAAAGTAGTGGCATGGATGAATGACACATAGCAAAGACATTTCAGAATAGACATTCCTAAGGTTCACTTTCAAGTTTTGTTGCCATGCTAGAAAGACATTCAGGCTTTCTAACTCACAAAGATGGTTAATGGAGTCTGTTGTGTACCCCCAAACCATTGTGTAATTGCTAAGACAACACTTTATTTTGGTTATTGGAGGTGTATGCAAATGATAAAAGAATAAAAATATATGTAAGTGTTCTGACACTGATAAAGAACGTTTTATCTCTTTAAGTACAGTTTTATGATGTTAAAATGTTAATCAAAGTGTTTATCATATACAGTCACATTTTAAAAGCAATTAAATGAAAAATTGTATATGTAATATCTAGCTTTCATAGGATTAAAGAATTCTATTTAGAGGTTTTCTGCAACTGTGATTTTCTGGTTTTTATTTTCCTTTTTTGGTAATCCATTTGAAATCCTTTCTGGATTAAAAAAATAACTTTACAGAGTGGTTCAATGTGTCTTTATCCTACTTTTTATAAAGCAAGTTATGATTGCTATTTAAAAAGCAATTTATTAGTTCAATGTTATACCTTGTCATAACCAATTAACTTTGGATGCTGGTGCTCTACTTTGATTTCTAAAACTTTATGTATCCCTTACATTGTTAAGTTGTATCCCTTACTTTGTTAGCTAAAAACATTTTGTTCATAAACGTCACCAGTTAGCAGTTTAACTCTCTACAAAGCTTTCTCTTGTTTAAATATGAAATCATAACTTATGCTTTTATCTAGGGACTACTTATGTAGAAATACGGTTGTTTTAAATTGTAGATAAACCTCATCACATAAATTATAGGATATTATACATTTCAAAATATTACCATCCTCCCCTAACAAAATTTAGTTATAATCAAAACTACTGCCTTGTAGAAGAACCCTGCTAGCTTATTTAGAAATGTTTTTCTCCTAAAGACAAAGACTAGGTCAGTGCTAGTTCAAAGAGATCAGTTAGACAGTTGGTGTGTGGCACTCAATGCTAAACACTTTTTACATAAAGATGGTACAAAGCTGGGCACTGTGGCTCAGGCCTATAATCCAAGCTATTTGGGAGACTGAGGTGGAAGAATCCTTTGAGCCTAGGAATTTGAGTTCGAGGCTGCAGTGAGTTATGATTGAGCCACTGCATTTCATTACAGTCTGGGCAACAGAGTGAGACCCTGTCTCTAGAAAAGAGTTTTAAAGGTAAAATCTAATAAATAAAAATTATCCAAGTAGTCACATTTTTAAAAACAATTAAATCGATGCATCTTGGCACGTATCAGGTTTTTAAAAATTGTTTTCTCTTCTTTTTAGCCTAATCTTGAGTTGCTTGAGCAAATTTGTTTTGTATCTATTAGTGTTAACCTTAGAAGCTCATTGTTTTCAGCATTTCACACAGGAGCAGCAGTCCTATATTATCATAATGTTGTTGTCAATACTAAATGTTTATAATGTAATTTGTAATTTCAGGAAGTATTCCTGTTCTCAACGCTTTAAAAAATGTATATACATGAAAAAAATTAAGTTTCTCATCAATGTTGATAGAGAAATTATTTACTTAAAATACTTGTTTCTTCAAGGTATTAATAGTTATTCCATGAAGCTGTTTGTGTAAATACATAGTTTTATATTTTTGTTTGAAGAGAATGCATAAAAAAGAGCTGTTAAAATTTAAGGTATTTTACTATCATGGCTTATGTGTTTCAGAATCTAGAAAAACCAGTCATTTGACCTATAAAAGAAATTATGAAGGTAAATTAACTCTGTAGAAATCACAAAAATCCTCATTTGGGCATTACATTTCTGAACAGTGATGATGCAGATGCGCTTCTTTGATATTACTAGAGTAATTGTATAGTATTCCTTATCACAGGAATGATGATGCAGGGCTGGCTGCTTCTGATTTCTCTGCAGGGCTGTAGAGAAAAAAATTTATAAACCATAATTTTTAATGTTTGGCTCAAGACATGGTCAGAGGATCGGGATTATCTTAAAATATATATATTTTTTTTATTGCTGATAACCTCATAGGGCTGTTGTACCTAAAATAAGACCTGGGAGTTGCTGATGATTAAAGAATTTGAATTTGCAGATTTACTGGGTTTCTTCTGTGGCTGAGAAGGAGGAAAATAGGATTGGAAGGAAACATTTATATCAGCTTGGGTGATACTGAGTGTCCCAAACCCAGTCCCCACAGCACCTCCTCTGCCAGCAGCGTCTCCTTTCTTGATGCATGAAGCTGGTCCTGCTTGCCTGGTAATCTGAAACCAAAACACCTGAAATGGTTACGCTGCAAAGGCGATGCTGACTTTTCTCATGGCCTACCCTTGCTATCTCTCATTGCTTCCAAATGATGGAGTATAGGAAGCCCTACCCCCAAATATGGCATCTTGACATACTAAGAATTTTAAGCTGAAGGAAACTGAGAAAATGAAGAAGCAGAAAGGTTTCCCTAACCTTCTCCTACCTCTTCTCTCCTGACAGGTGTCCTGCCCTATACCTAGAGGATAGGAATGTTACATAGAAAGGCAAAGAAGAGTCTGACTAGGGTCTCCCAATTTCTTACCATTAGATCATATCCCCTTTTTGTCTAATCATACTTATACAAGAATGTCTGTTCTTTATCAAACTGACACATAAAAATAATTTTACCTGGGTCATCGGGTCTTCATTTCTATAGGCTTTCTTGTCACGTAAAACTTTGATTAAATAGATTTGTTATGCGATTCTCTTGTCAATCTGTCTTTTGTTATAGGAGTGTCAGCCATGAACCTTGCATTGGACAGGTGAGAAAAGATTCTACTTTTCTCCTCTACACAACTCTATATCTAGAGTCAGGTTCCAGCAAGACTCAGGAAGACATACAAAACGTGACTTGAGAGGAGAATGATGACAAAAAGACCTGCAGGATTTTGACAATTCATGTAATCAAAAAACCAAAAGGTAGATACCACCTCCCACTCATTAGGATGGTTACTATGAAAAAAAAAAAAAAAAAAGAAAACATCAAGTGTTGATGAAGAAGTACAGAAATTGGAACCCTTGTGCATGGTTGGTGGGAATGTAAAATGGTATAGCTGCCATAGAAAACAGTATGGCAGGTCCTCAAAACATTAAAAAATGCAATTGCCTCCCAGCACTTTGGGAGACCAAGGCAGGTAGATCACCTGAGGTGAGGAGTTCAAGACCAGCCTGGCCAACATGGTGAAACCCCGTCTCTACTAAAAACACAAAAATTAGCTGGATGTGGTTCTGGGCACCTGCAATCCCAGCTCCTCGGGAGGCTGAGGCAGGAGAATCGCTTGAACCCAGGAGGCAGAGGTTACAGTGAGCCAACATTGCACCATTGTACTCCAGCCTGGGCAACAAGAGCAAAACTCTGTCTCAAAAAAAAAGGAATTGCCATTCCATTTCAGCTAGATTATTCCAGCCATTCCTCTTCTGAGTGTTTACCCAAAAGAATTAAAGCAGGGTCTCAAAAAGATACGTGTACGCTCATATTCATAGGAACATTAGTCACAATAGCTAAAATGTAGAAGCAACCCAAGGGTTCATCAACAGATGGATGAATAAGCAAAGTGTAGTAGAGCCACACAATAAAATACTATTCAGGCCGGGCGCGGTGGCTCAAGCCTGTAATCCCGGCACTTTGGGAGGCCGAGACGGGCGGATCACGAGGTCGGGAGATCGAGACCATCCTGGCTAACACAGTGAAACCCCGTCTCTACTAAAAAATACAAAAAACTAGCCGGGCGAGGTGGCGGGCGCCTGTAGTCCCAGCTACTCGGGAGGCTGAGGCAGGAGAATGGCATAAACCCGGGAGGCGGAGCTTGCAGTGAGCTGAGATCTGGCCACTGCACTCCAGCCTGAGCAACAGAGCGAGACTCCATCTCAAAAAAAAAAAAAAAGAAAAGAAAAGAAAAAAAAAAGTACTATTCAGCCTTAAGAAGAAAGGAAAATCTCACATATACTACAACAGGGATGAACCTTGAGGATATGCTAAGTGAAAGAAGCCAGTACTATGACTTGAATGTTCATCTCATCCAAAACTACTGTGCTTGAAACTTAATCATCAATGCAACAGCATTGGGAGGTAGGACCTAATGGGAAGTGTGTAGGTCATGAGGACTCTGCCTTCATGAATGTATTAATGCCACAACAAAAAGACATTTAGGAGTGGGTTCACCCCCTTCTGCTTTTCTGCCATGTGAGGAACAGTGTTCCTCCCCTTCCAAGGACACAATATTCAAGGCACCATTTTGGAAACAGAGACTGGGCTCTTACCAGACACCAAGCCTGGTGGTACCTTGACCTTTTTGTCATACTGGCATTGTTGACTTTCGTTTGTGGTGAATTGGGATGGATTTTGGTGAAGGAAATGCACTGGTGGGTACAATTTCTAGGTGTTTCAGGTTCAGGGAGATATTGTAATGATAAGGGCCATGAAAACAGATGGCTGCTGCTGGGGGCCATTGATGAATTACCTTCAGTTTTTGTTTGTCTTTCTCTAATTCATCAAGTGACTTTCATTTGTGGTGAATTGGGATGGATTTTGGTGAAGGAAATGCACTGGTGGGTACAATTTCTAGTGAAATTCAGGAGATGTCCTTGGAAGCACATAAAGAAACTCTCACTTCTGTTACTGTAAGGCAGAAAAAGCTAAGGATCACGCTCAGGACTTAATTAGAAGAGTAGCAAAGCTTCAGAGAAGGTATGTTGAAATTCTACCCCCAGCAAGTCTGTGTGTCAAAGTCTGGGCCACCACAGGGAAAGTATGGGGTCTTGAGAGTAGCTGATGAAATGATGTACTTTCATCAATTCTACCTCTGCTAGTGGAAATTGGATCTATTGCTAGAGTTGAGTCACAACATAACCTGGCTAGGAAAGTACTGGGTGTACTAGGGAAGGAAAGGCTCTGTACCTGGAAGAAGCTATAGGACTTAGCTGACATATACCAGTAGGAGTTGGGACCTGATTAATTGGGCAGAATTTTGAGCATGCTGTATTGGGAGAGTAGAGTGTGAAGTTGCATAAGAGACAGTTTTTTCAATATGGGAACAGCCTCCTGTGATACAAGATTCAACACCTTGACAATGACCTGGGAGATACTGTCAGCACTCTCTAACGACAGCTCTTACAAGTTTGGAAAAAATAATGGCCCACACTAAGTAAAGTATAAGTGTCAGAACTGCTGAGGCCAGTAGTGGAAAAAGATGAGATCCAAGGCTTAAAGTGGGCATGCTCTGTAGATACATTAGGTAAGGACAGAAAACACATGAGCTGGAGGTTTCCAGAGGAAACTCCAGATATGATGGATTTAGGGATGGTGAGTCCTTCACATTACCATTTAACTCACCTGTTTAGCTCATTAAGCTCACAGATGATTCTGTTAAGTAACAGTGCATTATCGTAAATTTAATAAAATAAGTGACTTCAGATGCAGCTGACGTTTCAACTTTCTTCACTGGAATAATCAATAGAACCCTGCACCTGATAAGCACTTATGAAGTAAGCAACGTTTCCCACTAATTTATTTTAACCTGAGCTTGCCAGAGCGGTTTTCTTTTTTTTGACTAAGACTGTGCATCTTCATTGTTTTACATCAGGGCTACATCAAATAGTCTGGGTCTGTGTCATATTTCATTCCACAGAGACATTGATCACCTCTCTATAACACAAGGCATCTTCCTAGGACATTATTGACATTCATGGTAAGCCAGAGAGTAACGAACATCCTAGATCCCTTGGTAAGACATTTACGTAGCAGAGGGTGAAATATAATCAAATAAAACTTCAGATACCTGCCACTGAAATGGAGTTGCAGGATAGTCCAGTGGCCAGGGAATTAAAAGATAGTCTCTCCAAAGTGAAACATGAGTTCTTATACCTTAGATTCCTTATTATTAAGAAAGGGACACAGCATATGGGAGCAACATATCCCACATTTGGGTGCATTGCTCCAATTCACTTAATGAGAAGTACATAAAACTATAAAGTTTTGGCCAGGCATGGTGGCTCATGCCTGTAATCCCAGCACTTTGGGAGGCCAAGACGGGCGGATCACGAGGTCAGAAGATCGAGACCATCCTGGCTAACATGGTGAAACCCCATCTCTACTAAAAATACAAAAACAAATTAGCTGGGCGTGATGGCGGGCGCCTGTGGTCACAGCTACTGGGGAGGCTGAGGCAGGAGAATGGCGTGAACCCGGGAGGCGGAGCTTGCAGTGAGCCGAGATCACTCTAGCCTGGGCCACAGAGCAAGACTCTGTCTCAAAACAAAAACAAACAAAACAAAACAAAACAAAACAAAAAATCTATAAAGTTTAGAGTCCTGGTAGAGACTGAACTCATAACTAATAAATAGAAAGTATCTATGTGGCTTGAAATACTCTTCATGAACTGCAGGTTTCTGATTCAGAAAATGATAGAATTGGATCAAGCCATCATCAAATGAAAGGAGTATATAGGAAATTGGGCTTAGACAGGTCTTAAAGGCATGAAGAACTTATGCAAGTAGACGGCTCAACCACCCAGTGCACCCATTTGTTTGGCATTACCACCCTTGCCTCAGTCAACGTTTGTGACACATTTACTAAGGAAGAAAATATTTGTCTGTTTTATAGGTGATTGTACCAGAAATAGACAGAAGTGGACTGTCATGGTATTATAGTCCCATTCAATGGTGGCTTCCAAGCAGAGAAGGGAAAGAAATCCTTTCAGTGGGCAAATGTTCATCCATGTATCTTTCTGGTGTTCCTTTTTGCTGGAAGATAATATAAACAGACATATAAACATACACTGCTTTACGGGCAGTGGCTATGAATAGATCAAGATAGTCAGGGGCCAGATAGCCCCTGAATCTTGGAAATCAGTAAATGAATAAACCTCTCAGAAGTAGTTCATGGGAATCTCACCAAAGTAAACTCACTGCAAAGGAGGCTTTTAATAACCAGGTGGATAGGATGGGCCATTCTACTCAGATTATTTAGCTTCTCCCCACTGCTATTCTGGTGCCTGATCAATGACTTATCAACAAAGAGGTCATTGGTGGCAAGAAAGGAGATTATGCTGGGTTCAACAACCTGGACTTTCACCAGTCCTAGCCTGGCTATCATCACTGTGAATTTAAGTCTGTCAACAGTGGAGAGAAATGCTGAGCGACTAATAAGAAACTATAAGCTGTTACAACCAACCAGCAACCTGGTTTCATTATGGAGTGGGAAGCAACTCATCCTCACTGGAATAGGTAATTGGGTTGTATCCAGTTTTCATACTTCCTCAGATTTTCTTGGCCCCTCTCATCCCACTTGTTTGCTCAATGGAATGCTCCAGTCTGGTCATCACTACCATTGTCTCATCTCAACTCCTGCATGCTTTCCCTTCCTTGAATGAGGGCAAAGGGGAAGCCTACTTTTCCCATCATATTCAAACTAAATTGAAGCAACCTGCTTTGGAGCATGATATCTGGCTCCCCAGTGACTGCCCAGAGGCACTAAGTAGCACAACTTGGAAGTGTGGGGGAGTTAAGGCCTCAAATGGTGAATTTTGACCAGTAAAAGATAGGGAAACAGAAAGAAGTGACAGCATAATAAGTGCATATTTGTTTGCATGATATCGGTGGGAGCAAGTTGTTGATCCTATTTGTTGTTGTTTAGAAGTTCAAGTATACATAGAAGAGTATACATCTATGTTGAGTAGTCAAAAGGAAGGCTTGCTTTGGCTCTGGTGGTTTGGCAGTCAGTATTGATTTTAATCACCTGTGTTGCCTTCCTGTGTATTGAAAACTAGAAAAAAATTTTTTAAAGGTACATTTCCAAGTCTTCCTTGCCATGATGTTTTGCTGTATAATTTAAGTTCCACTGAAAAGATGAAAATATGGAGAAAGTCATTTTTCTGATTCTTTGACTTTCTGTTGGCAAGGACCATTTGGCAACATTGAGATTTTTATGCACTGCTACAGTTTCTAGTCACTAGTTTTCATGCATATTGAGAGCCAGCTGCAATTTGCAGCAGTGGTTTTCTCCCTGTATCACAGCTGTAACAGTGTCCTTAGCATTTGGCATATGGGAGAAACTCAAAAAGTGCTTACTGAATTGAACTGGATTTCATAGAACTTGTAAAGAAAAACAAAACCAAATTTATGCTGTAGTCCATAAGTGCCAGGGTGGATATCATTTGCATCCAATAACTGTATTCATCACATTTTGAGCCTCCCTTATTTGTGTATTTTGTTGTTTGTTTTTAACTACATATATACACTGAGAAAGAGTAAAACAGGGGCTGTGTGCTGCCTCACAATTCAGAAAGGACTTTCCTCCTCTCCTACAAGGCACACAAGTCTCCTCTATTCTGGATAGGTCAGGTAAGGGGCTGGGCAGAGTCTTTTGGTACAAACCATAGTGGATGGTTGATGAACAGGCAGTGGGCTGAATGCTGGCAGTTGGTGCTCCTGACAGGGCATCAAATCTGTGCTGATTCAGGACGCAAACCACTCCCTAACACTGATAGGGACTACTTAGAGTCTTTCTATTTCTTTCTCATCCACTCTTCTGTTCACATGGCAGCCCCCATTCTCTCCCCTTTCACTCAGTGCATCGTTTTTCTAGTCCTGGAGAGCAGTAAATTCCCTCTGCAAGCATGCATCTGAATCTATTCACCTCCTGTTAGACTGGAAGGCTGCTGAAGAATTGAATATTTTAGCTTTCCTTCATAGGCTCTGCATGGGTGACTTGTATCTGCCCTTAAAAACTTGGGAGAGGAAGCCCTCAAGATGTGAATGAACAAAATCGATATTTGTTAGAAAAGACACAAACTGATAATTCAAAATATTATTCTACCACAATGTGAATTGCTGTATTGTTTGTTCTTTGTGAGTTGGCAGAAAATAATTTGAGAATTGCTACAATATGTAACATCACTTAACTAGACCCATTAGGAAATATTTCAGTCAAAGCTGGTCTGAAGTATTGGTCTGTTTTAAAATCTGTGTGCCTTCGCATGTTCCACTAAAACAAGTTACACTCATTTCCACTTAGCAACCATTTATTTAGAATGCTAGAGACAAGTTGTGGTCCTGGAAATTTATCTTATGATCCCAATTTCTTTCCATATTTACCAAGACTAACTCATATTAAATCACCCAATAAAACTTGAACAAGCATCAGTAATATTTTCTCCTTACACAATTTGCTTTCTATTGAAGGCTACATGAAGAGGAGAAGCTCAATTATTTTAAGATAAAAATGTTAGATTAGGTGGAACATAAAAATGTTAGATCAGGCTGGCATATTTGCCAGCCATCTGGTTCAGTCACAAACTCCCCAGGAATCCTGAACATATTTGCAACCGAAAAGAATTTGAACTTGAATGACTGTTAAATTGGGAGGTAAAATGTGGTAATCCAAACTATGCACAGATACTTACAAAGGACCAATTAATAGATTTATTTTGAGCCTTATGCTCTGTGATATTTTATTTTCTTCAGAGATAACTAAAAGGATGCAAATATTTGTTAATAATTGAACAAAAACTCTCCCACCTGTAAAATATATTATAAATTTATCCAAAGAGTCTTCTGCTTCAAGGAAGCCAGAAAGAAGCAAAAACAAAATCAAAAACAAAATTGCATTGTGTGTAATCTTTCTCATTTGCCAGTTTGCAGGGAAACAGTAGTTAAGTTCCTTATGCAAAGGAAACTCCTATAAAGGAAACGCAAGGTGTTTCATGATTAGTCTGGAGACGGCAAAGTAACAAACCTAATTTTTGTTTGTGGAATTATTTTCACAATTACATTAGACACACCTCTTCAGCTACCAAGCTGCAAACTTGATGGAAGGTATACAGTGAGTAGTGTAAATGAGAGCACATGCTGCTGGAGCTATGAAGGAAATAGAAAACTGTGTACAATATTTCATCTCAAGAAACTTGTGATGTTTCTGTCAGAGGCGTTTGAACCAGAACAACTCCATCTTGAATAGGAGTTGGAGAAAATAAGGCTGAGACCTACTGGGCTGCATTCCCAGACAGTTAGGCATTCTCAGTCACAGGATGAGATAGGAGGTCGGCACAAGACACAGGTCATAAAGACTTGTATCCTTGCTGATAAAACAGGTTGCAGTAAAGAAGCTGGACAAAACCTACCAGAACCAAGATGGCAAAGAGACCGATCTCTGGTGGTCCTCAGGGCTACACTCCCACCAGCGCCATGACAGCATACAAGTGCCATGGCAACATCAGGAAGTTACCCTACATGGTCTAAAAAGGGGAGGCATGAATAATCCACCCCTTGTTTAGCATATCATCAAGAAAAAACCATAAGAATGGGCAACCAGCAGCCTTCAGGGCTGCTCCGCCATGCTTATGGAGTAGCCATTCTTTTATTTCTTTCTCTCTTTTATTCCTTTACTTCCTTTCACTTTACTCTATGGATTCATCTTGAATTATTTCTTGTGAGAGATTCAAAAACCTTCTTTTGGGGTCTGGATAAGGACCCCTTTCCAGTAACATTTCTGTGCCAGAGATGTCATGTATCAAAATGCAAGTCACCAAGTTCTATGCCAGAACACAGCTGACCTTCAGTTTATAGTAGTACGTCTGGCAAACACCATTTTTAGATCTTGTTAAAATCGTTGGTAAGAACCTTCCCCCCACCTCATTAATTACCTAAACTGCATTTACCTTCGCTAAGGAACTGCAGACTATACAAACACAGGCCACATGCTGTGTTCCAGGATTATCATTTAAAGATAATTCAAACTTTTCAAGTATGTAATTGAGAGTGAATAATTTTGAGACATTGACTCTAATTTTGAATCCTAGAGGGAGGATCTTAAATCAATGAAAAAAAGCTTCACTTGCTACAAGAGGATTTGCTAAGGTAGGAAGAAAATATTTTCAGTTCAAATGTTACTGGTCATGTATATTAAAAAACTTTAATCTAGCCAACACAGAAAATTTCCAAAGGAGTATGTGTACCTTGAAATTTACATTACATTTTGTTTTGCGACTCAATAAATGTTTGTGAACTTACCATGGCTCAAACTTTGGCTGTTGAGCAGGAACTATTTAATTTTTAAGTTGATCACCTTATTGAGGAAGAAATAACTTGCTTTGTACTGAGCATGATATACTTATTATAAGCTTCCAGGCTTGGGCAAAAATTGCTATGTGGTACACTGTATACAAAATTGCTATCTGATGTCCTGTGATGGCAAAGGCAATCACAAATAATGAAGGTGATAATGATGAAGAAGATGATGATAATAATTGATGATTGCTGATGAAAATAACATTATCAAACCCTTACTATGTGCCAAGTGCTCTTAGAAGCACTTACACACACTAATGAGTTTAAACAGCAAATAATCTTAACCAATGAGGTAAATGCTGAGATGAGCTAGTTTTTCTCTGAATCTCTGGCACTGGTAAAAGAACTGCTAATTAGGGTAGCTGAAATACCTAGGCACTTCCTGGAGAAGCTCAACCTTGATGGAGCCCATAGTGGGTGGTTGGCTCAGGAAGGAGCATGCTTATCTGGCTCTGGTGACATTAAGGCCAGAGCTTGGTTGTGGCCACCTCATAGTAATGTAATAAAGCTCCACTGGGGTGCAGCATAGCTTCTTTAGTCCCCTTCTATCTGATCATTCACTTTATAACAAAAAACTCAGCCAGTTCTCTAGAACAGTACTATTTGCTATCTTGGGGATGTAGAGAAATGTGTGTCTTGTGTTTTGAGTTGTCACAATGATTGGAATTTGGTTATTACTGGCAATGAGCTACTGGAGGAATGAGGGATGTTAAAGTGTCTTAAAAGCTAAGATAGTCTCAGATGGTAAAGAATCATTTTATCCAAAATGTCCATGGCTCTCCTTTGAGAAACAGTGATGATGGATGATTCAGGCCCTCCTCAAGTGACATCTAGACTGGCTTTTACAGTGGCAGAACTGGAATAGAACATGGTGTGGAAGGGAAGAAATTACAAAGTCAAATCTGGAATATTTTCCCTCAATTTAAAAAAACATTGTTAGGCTGCAACGAGAATGTACTAGTATTGCAGTACATTTATTTGTTCAATAATTGTTTTGGAATACATCTTTGCGGTGGAAACTTTAGAAGTAAGAGGGAAACATATTTGATGGATATATTGAATGAATTTCCTTCCAGGCATATTATTATTATTATTATTATCATCATCATTATTATTATTATTATTATTTTGAGACAGAGTCTTGCTCTGTCATCCAGGCTGGAGTGCAGTGGCACAATCTTGGTTCACTGCAACCTCCACCTTCTGGGTTCAAGCGTTTCTCATGCCTCAGCCTCCTGAGTAGCTGAGATTATAGGCACACACAACCATACCCGGCTAATATTTTGTATTTTTAGTACAGATGGGGTTTTGCCATGTTGCCTAGGCTTGTCTTGAACTCCTGAGCTCAGGTAACCTGTCCACCTGGCCTCCTGAAGTGCTAGAATTACAGGTGTGAGCCACTGTGCCCGGCCTTCAGGCATATTAATCGATTGTGCATAGTGGACATCATACAGACAGCATGTATTTTATTTATTTGTTTACCTACTTATTTACTTATTCATTACACTTTAAGTTCTAGGATACATGTGCAGAACGTGCAGGTTTGTTACATAGGTATTCACGTGTCATGGTGGTTTGCTGCACCCATCAACCCATCATCTATATTAGATATTTCTCCTAATAGTATCCCTCCCATAGCCCTCCACCCCCGACAGGCCCCAGTGTGTGATGTTCCCCTCCTTGTGTCCATGTGTTCTCATTGTTCAACTCCCATTTATGAGTAAGAACATGCAGTGTTTGGTTTTCTTTCCTTGTGTTTGTTTGCTGAGAATGATGGTTTCCAGCATCATCCATGTCCCTGCAAAGGACATGAACTCATCCTTTTTATATGTTTCATAGTATTCCATGGGACAAAGTATATTTTAAAATTGCTATTTTGATTATTTGCATTAAAATGGAGTCTTTCAGAGCCTCACATGAATAGTATACACTTATAAATTCTGGACTTCCTTAAGGCTTCTGTATGTAAAACACCATTAAATATTTACCTCTCTTTAAATATTTAAAGGAATAAGCTTTAATTATATTTCCAGTGTTCTATTTATCTTTGCATTATTCCAAACAAAATTGGAGGGAATTTATTTATATTACATGTCAAAACTGTCTTGTGAAGAGATGCTTTAGCTAATATTACAGAAAATGATAAGTCAAAGTATGACTCTTTGGTATGCTAAGTACTTTGAACTAAAGGAGATTAGAAGGCCTCAGAAACAGCCTCAGAAGCAAAGTCTCTCTCTGACCTCCTGCCCTCCTGTCTCCTGTCCCTCTCTCTCACTTGAAGTGAGTAATAGAAACTGGAATTCGTCTTCTTCTTCCCTAAAGCAAACCATAAAACCTCAAAAGGTCACTCTCTGCCTTCTCCTTCAACAGTCTCATTCCAGCGGGGTCCTGCCCCATACCCAGAAGGAAGGAAAGCTTCACAGCCAGAAGAATCTGCAGACAGGCCTTGTGGGTTCCCAGCCTCGATCTATTACCATTAGATCATACTCTCTGACCAATCACATTTCTATACGGTTATCTGTTTTTTATCAAACCTAAGCATAGGATAAGTTTCCCTTGGGTCTTTGGGTCTTTATTTCTGAAAGCTCCCATGTCACATAAAACTTTGATGAAATACATTTATAACGTTATGCTATTCCCTTGTTAACTTGCATTTTGTTATAGGAGTGTCAGCTGTGATCCTTATGATGGGCAGAGAAGCTATTACACCTTTCTGCCCTTACATGAATACGATGTAGGCATTTCTGTAAACCAGCTGTCGTAGAGATAGCTTTTCTCCATGGACTTTCTACAGCATTAGGCTGCAGTCTCTAGTCACTGTTAGGCTGCTTACCTGCCCAAGAGTTTTCAAGTTTCCAGAGTACATCCTGAACAGTGCTCTCCCAGCAAAACATCAAAATGCTGATGTCTGAAATTTATTCTCTGACCCTTAGAATGAAGTCAGCTCTGAATGAATTTGTCATACTTCATCAGTTTTCTATATTTTTTGGTAACAACTAAGTGTTATTATATTTTTAGTGCACCTCTCTAATTAATATTTATCCTTTTTAATTTGGTAAGATACTTGCTTATTACCCTTTTCTTTAGATTAGTCTTCCCAGTGGAAAAGATACAAAATAGGACTTTACTTCTTTTGCACAGAAGTGTGCTTGTCTGAAGCCTCTGTGTCTTTAGCTACGTGTCTTTTCTTTGTGTACTCTAAAACTAGAGTAGGAAGAAGGCAGGCCCTAGTCCCCTGGCACAAATGCTGGGCCTTAACTTGTGTCTCTGTGCTCTGCAGGAGAGCCACAGAATTCAGGAATCTAGAGCATGGCTGAAGGAGTTATTAGGCTATCCCTCCTAGTGGGATCATCCAACATTTAAAGAAGTTTATTATTGAATTTTACTGTTCATATCTCTCACCTGTATCAGGGTGAGTTACAGCAGACTCCAATAGCTATGCCATCCCCACAGGTCAGTTTAAATACTCGCTAAATTAATTAATCAATCCTGGAAAATATGAAATGTATAAAACCATGTCTTTAAGAAAACTATAAGTGATATTCCTAAAACTCTGGGTATGATGATTTAATTTTGATTAAGAACTATAATTTATTCACATATATAATGATAAATATGATACTTTAAAACAAAATTTGTGTCATTTTTTCCCCTAGATATTTGGATTATGAATTATAATAAATTTTCATTTTCTTTTTGTGCTTATCTGATTTTTTCAATATTTTTTCTATAAATATGTATTCAGTTACAAGAAAATACAAATTGTCAAACTACATTGACAGCACTATGCTAGCCCTTGCAGTGAGGCTGAAGGATTATTAAAATAACATTATGTAGTCTATGCTTTTAGAAACTTATAATTTGGTTTATTGACCAAGGATATATGCAAACAAAAATTGAAGTAAATATATATTAAAGATTTAAATAGTATAAAAAAATAAACATATTTTGAGGTAGTATGTAATGAGAAGTGACAACAAAGTTTCTATCTTTAAATAATCTTATTTATTTATTAGAAAATAAACCTTATAATGTATTTTGATCCTCTTTGTTAGAATGAGAAAACTGAGGACTGTTTTTTGATCTGACTTGCTAACCTGTATATAGATTATAACATAATAACAGCTAATATTTACAGAGTGCTTATTATGTGCCAGGAACCGTTCCATGTTTTCCCATGAGGTTAAGTATGATACAATGGTAAAGAGGGCATTTCCTTGAAACTTCTGCTTAAGTCTTCATTTTGCTATTAAGAGAAGCCATGTGAACTTGGGCAAATCATTTATCCTGACTGGGCCTTCATTTCTTCATTTTGAAAACTAAGGCAATAATATCTGTCTCACAGGGTATTAAGTAGATTAAATAAATGGCATACATAAAATAGCACAAATGTGATATTGTGTTAGCTATTACCACAATATATTAACTCATTCAAATTTTATAACAATATCAGGCAAGCATTAATGATATCATTAATATTAATATATCTACTTTTAGATGGAGAAATCAAGGCCAAGAAATGTTAAATGATTTACCCAGAGATACTAGGTGGCAGGGCTAAATTTGAACTATGGTACTATCGCTCTAGTGTCTATGCTTGGAACCACTCTATTGAACTGTGTCTTCCAATTATAAACAGTCCAATATCTTTAACATTATGAATAAGTTGCTGATAAGTAATAAGTAATACATGTCTTCATTATGCCATAAAATAAATATGCTTTTGATTATCTACGTAACACATGGTATTAGAGTTTTAATAAGTAAAGAGTTGTCTCTGGTATTTGGTAAACTAATTTAATCAAATCATATATTCTTACTGAGGAAAAGGGTAGAATTCTCTCTCCTTTCTCCTCCTTCTACCCTCTCTCTCTGTCTTCCTCTCCATTCCACACTCTCACCCATTCTTCTACCTAGCTAGAATTGTGTTGCTTTTGTTTGCCTGAGGGTCAGTGTTGGTAATGGAAACCTCATAGTGAATTCACGTCTTTTTCTCTGAGATATAATTGAAATCTCAGAAGTCATTGACTTCAATGTGGAGTTCAAATTCTTATTCCAAAATATTTTACATGATTATTGCCATACCCTTAACATTTCAGTACTTTAGATGGGAAAGGGTTTGATAATATAAATGGTTTAAAATAGTTTGAATTGAAGGAGTAACAATAATAGGGTAGGCACATAATTTATTTGACATATATTTGCTAATGTAATCGGAACTATCACTAGAAAAGAAGGCAAATCAAAGCAATTAAATACTTTTGCTTGAAGAATATTCTAAGTTCAGTAAAATTTAAAGCAATTAGAGAGTTTTTAAGTTATTTTAAATTGTGAGTCATAAATATCAACCTAATTAAATATCTGTGGAATGGCTTTGTTTTGTGACCCTAAAATAGTTAAATCCAGTGGTTTTCACCCCTGGCTGCATGTTAGAATCACATTAGAATGGGGCATGGGGGTTAAAAATCCTGATCTCCACATTACACCATTGACCATAATCTGTGGGGCAGGGACTCAGACCTCATTTTTCTGCAGATTCCCAATTGATTCCAATATGCTGAGTACAATTGCTTTAACAGATTCTTGAATGTTCATGTACACTGAACTGAAAGTTTGGCTCTTCAAAGGCGTTCTATTAGAATAGCAGAATTTGCTTCTCAGCCACTTGAAGTTTGGCTCTCATCATAATGAGAAAGCATCTTCCCGTAGAGAAAGGATGTTCAGTTTGGCAGAACTCTGAGCACAGGAAGAACCATGAAGGACATTATTTATCTTTTCCCTGGGCTTGCGGCAATCATTATATACGAACATGTTTATTTATTGGAATAATAAATGGTTTTGTTTTTAGATTCACATGCAAGAATCTCAGCATCTTCAAAGAAGGACCTTTCATAGTCTCCAAAATCTCAAACTCACTTGTATTTTACCTTTCTTTGCTCTCTGCATATATATGAATTTTGGCAGGCAGAATTTTCATTGATTAAAATCGAAGAAATATTTTTTTCAAATAATGTTTTAAAAGTCCCAGATATGGGCCGGGCGCGGTGGCTCAAGCCTGTAATCCCTGCACTTTGGGAGGCCGAGACGGGCGGATCACGAGGTCAGGAGATCGAGACCATCCTGGCTAACACGGTGAAACCCCGTCTCTACTAAAAATACAAAAAACTAGCCGGGCGAGGTGGCGGGCGCCTATAGTCCCAGCTACTCCGGAGGCTGAGGCAGGAGAATGAGGCTGAGGCAGGAGAATGGCGTAAACCCGGGAGGCGGAGCTTGCCGTGAGAGCTGAGATCTGGCCACTGCACTCCAGCCTGGGAGACAGAGCCAGACTCCGTCTCAAAAAAAAAAAAAAAAGTCCCAGATATTTCCAACAGATGAAAAGCTGGCAATTGGGTCCCTTGCTTTGAAAGAAAAATACAAGGATACAATATTCTTAGAAGTCTATTTCTTTCCAAGAATCTTACATTTGTTGTTAAAGCCAATAGCTTCATTGTCAGGTAATAGCAAATCGGAGCTTTCTCTCCACCCTGGGGGTACTCTCCTGAGTAAATGGAGCTGAGGCTGCTGTCAGACACCAACTAAATTAGAAAGCCATCTTTTAACAGCTGAAGCATGAAGCTATTATCTTCCTGAATATACCACCTACTGAGAAGCACAGACTACAGAACCATCTTAAGACATGCCTCTAAATAATCCTAAATGGAGGGCCCAAGAAGTGAAGATAGGAAAGGAAATATCTTCTTCTTACACTTCTGGTGTCAGTTTCTTCTTAGTTCATTTTCTCCCTCATATTCTCCAATAATCTTGGCTTTTATGACTCCTCTTATACATCTACCATCATAGACAGGGTCCATTTTGCACAAGAGTAGTCTTATTATAATATTAACCTCTGTCACTCTGTAGGAAAGTAAGGATGTCATAATAGTTTACTTGTTTTATTTAAACATTAGGAAACTCTGTAAGATCCTTCAATATTAGTATCAAGCAAGTTTCATATAAGACCAGGCCATAATATACAAAAATTGCTGGCAAGGTGAAGATATCGTCCATCTGCGTAAGAACTGAAACACTGAAAGTAAATGATTTAATTTCATATTATTCTTGGACCTTTTTCTTCTCCAAGGCAATTAATGTATTGCAAGTAAGTATGGGAAAAATTTTAAGGTACATTTTTATGTACCTTAAAATTGTCAGCATCAATGACAAACTCATTTATGTGTGTTTCTGTTCAAGTCATTGCACCAGCAGTAGATCCTTGCCCTCAATAATTCATTTCTCTATATCAGAAAAATCCAGAAACTATTTTTTATGTTGAAAATCCAGAGTAGGGATGGAAATATTGCAAAATATATTCCTTGTTATTGGAAGTATAAAGTGCTAAAGAGAAGAATTTAAGTATGAAAAGAAAAACCTTTCTTTTAATTCAGCACTCATGATTAAGTTACAAAGCATTTAAAAGGTGTTAATCTAATCAACAACACCGTAGATTTCTGGGATTGCTGAACTGGTGGGCAAAATAAATTATGCTTTGAGTCATGCACAAAGAGAAAAAAGTCAGTATATTTTGGGATAATACTATAGTTGATTTAGCGACATCATATATATGCTCTTTTCTTTGACTTTGCAAGAGTACTAGGAAATGAAAAGTGTACATATTCACAATTTGAAGTCAAATGTATCAGAACAAGAATGAATTAAATGCCTTTTTTTTTGGAAATAGTGTATTTACAGAGTTTGACACAAAGAGAAATAGCTAAGATTCTACAACTCAGAAGAATTAAAAGATACTTCAGTAACACAAAATTGACTTTTAATGTACCAGTTCATTGTATCTTACAGAAAATGAAAACATTTTTTTTTTTGGTAATACAGATTGATTCTTCTTCTCAAATTTATACTTGATATCTATGAAATGCCTTTAAATATTGGTTTTCTTTTAATCAGGTGGCTTCATGACTTTTGTATTTTTCATCTCTTTCGTTGTACATCCATTGCCACTCTGGCAGTAGTGAGCTATGATACAGTTAACTTCTTAACAAAACGATGGCAGTTATCCATTGATATTTCTTAATGCATTCTATGCTAAAAACTGGTAAGTGATTCCCTTTTAATCCTCCCCTCCTTAGTGGTCAGCTATTCCATGAGACCACCATATTTTTGGAGTACTAAAATCAAGAAACCCAGAATGGCTGCCAGCAACCAAATTGGAATCTCCTTTGAGTCTACTTCTAATTGCCAAAATAAAAAGTGACTATATTATTGCATAAAATAACACTTTAACAGGTACCGGCCCCCTTTCCATGAGAGAAAGTTTAAATTTACAAATGCCATATTTGGCTTAAAGTTACTGTGATACAATATGGCAGTACTCATTTAAAGATGGCTTCCAGTGTTAATGTGACCAACTTATTTTCATTCTTACATTGTCTTTTTATTTGAATTGCTTCTTTTTGTTTGGGTTTTCCAATGCAGATGTCTCAGTGAAATGTGTAGATCTACTTTGTTCCTTACATGGTCACCAGTGTTAATTATGGACAAATACATCAAAACAAGGGTTCCTAGCCCAGCCTCCCATCTAATCTCTTTGATACTCTTGGAATTTAAGTCTGAGGAGCGATTTCTGAATTAGCCAGTGTTGTACCAAACTTTCTGTTAGAAATTGTATTAGAACAACCTTTCTTTTTCAGACATGCTCAGTGAGACATCTTGGGTAATGAAGTAGGAAAATAGACATTTGGTGGAAAAACAGCAAAATGAGAACATTAAAAAGACTAATTCAAGTAGGAGTATAAAGGGCATGGAAATTCTGATCCTTTGAGAAAAATGAGAAGACAAAAATTCTGTTCAGCAGTATTCATTGTGTTAAGATTTTTTGTTTTTCACATGAATGGAAAAATGATGTGTAATTGGTATAGATTTTAATCAGCTAACAGTCACTCCACAGATTTTGATCAGCACCAATTCCTATACTAGTAAGTATTTAAAAGTTAAGAAATACTACTACATTTAACATTATAAAGGTAGAGTTCTGGACATAACTGAAAATTAGATGCTTGCTTCAATAGAAATTTGTTCCTACTTGTATTTCCAATAAAATTATCAGAACATACATAATAATAGTTCAAGTATGGACTTCTTCCAGTGAGCTAGCCCCCATATTTGAGATGTTAAATTTGTTATTTAGGAGAAAGTCCCCTCTTTAAATAATATATCATCTTATCCTAGACCATTTAGGTATCTTCTTTAACTTAGAAGTGTAAGTTCTATTTATACCACCAGTGTTTGAGTTTAAACCTTACAAAATCTTTGGATTTATAGTTTTGTACAGTTTGCATATCCAACCTAACTTAAAAATGTACACGCATAACATTGTCATCTTTTAATATTAAAGCATCTGAAAATTTTCAGATATGTTTTTGATGAAAGAAAGGACCTACTTTTACTACAGTATTTTGTCTGAATAATATATGATTATAGTTATGGTTTCATGGACTTCCAATTGTTCTATACCTTCCACACACGTAACTCTATCTTTATAGAGTAAATTTATTAGAATTATTACAGAGCCTTAAATGCAACCACAATCCATTCAGGAAACAGATTTATTTACTCATGTTCATGGGAGGAAAATCTACATAAAAACATTCATGAAAGCATACCAGCTATGTCATACTTGGATTATTATAGTAAATCCCATTTATTAGAATTCATTGTGAAACAATGGGAAACCATGAAATGTAATTTGAATACAAATATTGGTCCCTGTGGGGTCTCAGCAGTCATAAAAATATAGGAAAACAGAGCTTTATTTAAGATTGGAGCTGCTAATGTGGAAAATTGTGTTTTGAAGCTGGACTTAACCATTTATTCAAAACCCTGAAGATTTTAGTGTAAACTCTTTGATGACAGCTTCAGCATTTAATTTAAGCCTAATGATGACCAGCAAGGAAAGCGACATCATTAACCACATTTTCTATTTGGGATAAGGTTTAGAACTACACTGTTGACTTTCCCCCCAAACACAGGCACTAGTTGGGTTTTCTTGTGTATATACAAATAGGAAGAATACGAATTTTGAAAGTTGGGTCTTTGTTTCTGCATTAGGGATTCCTTTTATAATGTAATTGATTTTCATATAATGTAAATATGGAATATTAAATAAGTTTAAAGTTATTTTTATAGGACAATAACATTTCATAGGCTAACAGAAAATCAAGCTGCTACATTTTACAATTTCTCTGTCCAGCAGTTTATCTACATAACTGCCCTGAGTAGATGCTAAATGCTGCTTAGCAAATGGCCCTTAGAATTTAAATACAACTCAGTAAAGCTACTCAAAAGATAAAACAGTTCCTCTCAGACATGTGTAATTTTAATTATAAGAAGGTAGAAGTCTTTCATTGGTTAAATATTATCTGCTTATTTATGTGTCATACTTCATATAAATGGGATTATTAAGGAGTTTTAACCGTGCTTGTTACTATGGATTGGAGTTCATATGAATTTTTTTTTTTTTTTTGGTCAAAAAGGCAAGATTTTAAAGAGTAAAATATTCTGTCTATTGGAGACTTGAAATATTAACTTTTAGAAAGGTATAGATTGTTCCCTTGTGAAACTGAGTTTCGTATAACCTCTCAGTTTATGTAAAGAAGCCTGTATTTCAAATTTGTTACTGTAATTTGTTTATTGTAGTGCATTTCAAAATTGTACAAATGTGTAAAGTTTGTGCTTGTGAAACCTGCTGCTCTGAGTAGCTTTACTTTCCTTAATTTAATCCTAGCAATTCTCAAGCTATTGCATGCCCCGTTCATGAAAGGATACTTTATTGGGATGATACAGCTTAAAGAGTTTGGCTCTAAGTCTCCTTACGTAGAGCTTCCCTTAAGTTTATATTAATTTATAATATATATTGAATGATAGCTTTACAAAAAACAAATCAATGAATTGATCTTTATGAAAATGACTCTTTACAGTAAGTAAAAAAGGGTTATCACAGTTTTGGTAACTTGCATGAGTTCATATTGGAAAAAAAAAACAACACCTTTCACATGTTCTTAATGACTTTAAAACTGATGTGCTCCAGGGGCACATTCAGTTGTATGCTCTGAAGCAGTAGACACCATACAGCTTATGCTTTTTATCTGGGAAACCCACGAAGCGCACCGCAGCCTCAGTAGGACTGCAGCGCCTTCTTGGCCTAGAGATAGGGTAGCGGACGCTGCCATCCGCCAACCAGCCCGCATCACAGCGGTCATATCCAAGAAGTTTCCAGGCAGCAAATATCTGGCCCACTTTTGCAATCTGAGCACCATCATTGAGACAAGCTTGCACCGCTTCATCATAGGTCAGTTTGGTGGGGTGGATCAGATAGTAAAAACGGCCTGTAGAGAGAAGGAGACAGAGTAAATGGGCTGGTCTTCAGTTAAGCCACAGAGATAGAAGGAGCCAAAGACAGAAGTGTTTCTCAATGAAGGGGGATATAGAGCAATGTTTGTAAAGTTTTGGGAACATAGAAATGCCCGTTAAATGTAGTGTCCCTAGGTCACTTCCATTAAATTAGTTTTTCCCTTGCCCCTTAATATGTGTCCAGACATGCCCCTTTTATAGCTTTAAAAAGAAAAGGGAAATGACAGATACAGTTTCTGTTAGCTAATTAGTGACTAAAAGAGCCCTTCTGCGGCACTAGAGAAGACAGAATTCCATGTTAAAAGCAAGGGCTATTTAAATTCTAGCTGTAGCAAGACTGAACCCCAGCACAAGTTTCTGGAGAGGCAAAATTTGAATGTGAAAGGATCAAAACACATTCCTAACATAAAAGTCCATTTAAAAAAAATCAAAAGCCCTCAAGTCCTTTTCATTACAGGTATCAATTAGACGTTATTCTCATTCAAAGACTACGTATGAAAATGCATAAAATACAGGAAGTCACTTGCCACAGATAATACGTACTCAGAATGTAAACTTAGTCTGTGTTGGTTCACTAGCAAAGAAGACAAATTTGTTTAGTTTTTTCAACTTCCATTTGTTGAAACCCTGACATCTATTTCTTGATTTCACTAGAAAGACAAATTAGTCTCGATCACTTACTGAGTAGTGTTAATTACTGAGATTCCTTCAATATGTATTAAATATGTGTAAAATGTGCAAAATATGACTTCAACTGTCTGAAAGTGATAAATACATACGGACTGAAGATTTTCTTATGCATCTTAGTTTTTGGTTGAATCTAATCAGACTCTCTTACCTGATTAGACATTGTAATATGATGTTCCCCTGCCCCTCATTAGATATAGGTTACTGAAGTATAAATTAATGCTTGCCAGTTCTTTCTAGACTGAGATGATGTGATTTGGAGAAAGGGTAGTGGCCACTGGAACATTAACTAGAGGTTAAGTACAATCACCTATACCAGAGTTCAGCAAACTATAGCTCAGGGGTCAAAAACTGGCCTCCTACCTGTTTTTGTAAATGAAGTTTTATTGGAATACTGCTATCTCCATCTGGGTTTAGTATTTTGATGGCTGTTTTTGTGCTATAACATACACACTTACAATGAGCCGTTGTAGCAGACACCATATGGCCAGCAAAGCCAAAAATATTTACGATACGGCCCTTTACAGAAAAAGATTGTTGGCCAGGCACAGTGGCTCACGTCTGTAATCCCAGCACTTTAGGAGGCTGAGGCTGGCTGATCATGTGAGGTCAAGAGTTGGAGACCAGCCTGGCTAACATGGTGAAACCCCATGTCTCAAAACAAAACAAAACAAAACAAAAAAAACCCCACAAAACCAAAAACCAAAAATTAGCTAGGTGTGGTGGCATACACCATAGTCCCAGCTACTCAGGAGGCTGAGGAGGGACAGTCACTTGGGAACCAGGGAGGTGGAGGTTGCAGTGAGTCCAGGTCATGCCACTGCACTCCAGCCTGCGTGACATACAGGGCGATACCTTGTCTTAAAAAAAAAAAAGAAAAAGATTGTTGACCCCTGACCTATAATCTCTTTCTATTTTTCCCAGAGCATATCACCAGGGACCTAAAATATAAATGATGGGGCCAGGGCTTGCTTCATAGGCGTGTGACCTGTGCCATCACACGGCGCCACGTGGAGAAGGGCTCTGCATTTAGTTTAATGCTCTGCTGTCACCATCTTAAAATATTTAACATTTTTGAACAAGGAGCTCCATATTTTCTTTTCTTGTTTTTTTTTTTTCTTTTTATTTATTTATTTTTTCTTTTAGAGATGGGGTCTCACTATGATGCCATGTCTGGTCTCAAACTCCTGGGCCCAAGCAGTACCCCTGCCTTGGCCTCCCAAAGTGCTGGGATTACAGGCGTGAGCCACTGCACCCAGCCCACATTTTCATTTTACACTGGGCCACACAAATTATGTGGCTGGTTCTGAACAGAGCAAGAGAAGGGTTGAGAGGAGTATGAATAAAATGAATCAGTCATCAACACTGTTGCAACCTTTCCTTCTGCTTTCACCTTGAGAGTTAGTTCTACTTTCTTTTTCTTGCTCACTCCCCACTTTGTCCTGAGTTCTGTTGATCATCTATGAATAAGTGTATATGTGATTGTGAGAGGGAGAGCATGGGTAATAATGAAGGCACACTTACTTTGATTGAGAGAACCATATCCTACAGAGGGCACACACTGGCAGCATCATCTTTGACAATAGGTAACACATCTCAAACCACATAACAGTTTCAACTATTTCATATAAAAATTGGATGAAATAAAATGTAGGAGTACTGAGAATATGTACTTGTGCTTGACTTATGCGGATATTTAAAAATTATGATACTCAAGAACTTTTTATGTCTTTTAAAACTAGAACAAAACTTCAAAGCTTGTTTTTGTTTGTTTTTCTAAGAAGGTAAGATTAAAAGCCAAGTGTAGTGTTATAGTATGGAATAGTCTCTGAGACAAGAAAGGAGGCAGTACAGTTATTATCTTACCATTGAAATTGGATGTAAAACAGAAAACATCATATCTGCTTTTATCTTTATCCCAAAATCCGTAGTTCCTGACTCCAGGCACGGTGTTCTGGCCCCCACAGGGCTCTCTGGGCTTTGTGATGGGATATTGCACAGAGCCATCACTGAGCCAGCCGGCATTGCACCAGTCCAGCCCGCCCCGCCAGGCGTCATACAGCTGGTCGAAGGAGGCGATCACAGCATCCTGGTCCAGACACGCCTGCTGAGCCTCGTGGAAATTCAGATTGTAGCGCCCCAGTCGTGGAAAGTAAGGGAATACCACACCTGTGCAAAAGAGAAAGCAAGGAGTCATTAGAAGCCCCAAAACTAACAACTCTGAGCAAATCCCACCTAGCTGGTGAAAAACACAACAGACCCGCCGTTAGATGAGACAGTAGTTTTTCATCAACTAGCAACTGTTTCTCATGATCCCTTTCCCCTTCAAGCAGCCTGTCAGTTCTGAGAATCTCATGATCAGCTTTTTTGTTTGATAACTTCAGTGATTTACTGCTTTGGCTACGAATTCAACTCAAACCTTAAAATTCTCCTTTCTGAAGACATCTGTCCACAGATTATAGTTTCCAAATAGTCTTCCCTGAGAACTTACCGTTTACTGCCAGTTCCTAGCCCTATAATAGGTTACTACTGAGCTCCGTCACTCAGGGAAAAAGTCAGTATTGAATACTAAGAGTTGGTGGCAGATATAGAAATAGTCAGTGTTGAATACTAAGAGCAGAGGGGACGTAGTGCTCAAAGAGAAGGTATTTATCAAAATTCACAATGTTTTTCTTAGTAACTTTTCCTATATAATTAGTAATTAGTTTTATGTAGTCTTTTAAATGTATAAAGAAGCATATTAACAAATGATCCAAATGTAGATATATAACTCTTTTACATGGTCTTCTAATAACTTGCAGATAAGTAACCTTCACTTAGGGGGGATTCTTATTTGGAGAAACTCGAAAGCAAACTTGTCTAACCCATGGCCCACAAGCCACATGTGGCCCAGGACAGCTTTAAATGCAGCTCAACAAAAATTTATAAACTCTCTTAAAACATTATGAGTTTTTTTGTGATTTTCTTTTCTTTTTTCTTTT
>NW_012115488.1:2092380-2132828 GCF_000951035.1 Colobus angolensis palliatus
TGTTAGCCAGGATGGTCTCGATCTCCTGACCTCGTGATCCGCCCATAAACAGGAAAAAATAACTTCTCTAAGCTTGTCGTATAAAAGGTAGGTACAGAATAGACATCCATTGATTGACTAATGCCAAATAATTAAGTTAAATATTTTGAGGACAAAAGTTCCTTAGCAAATGTGAACAGTGTGACTTGGCATTTGATTTTGCCTGGGAAGATGTATAGCTTTCCAAAACATTTCTTTTGGTCAAATAATTATGGTGGGAGGTGACTGGGCTGTCTCACAACACTCTGCCCAATTTCTTTAAAGGCTAAGGATTACCAAATAAGAAAGAAAAGTTGCATCACTTGCTGAACTTTGAAAAGGACTACTGTGTCAAAGTATTTCTCCCAAGGTTATTAAAAGATAACTAATTTAGAATCATTATTCAAGGGCTTGCCTTGAATTTTTGGATATAATTAGAAATAATTAGCATTTTAGCATGTGGAATGCAAACATTTGTCCCACTGACACAGTAATTTGGTGAGTTATAGCACATGTGCTATTTTACGAGACTGCAGATGCTATTCAAGATGAAGTACAAACTCACTAATAGCATAACCATACACAGGAAATATTTCTTTACTAAATTATCCTAGAAGACACTACAAGGAGAAATTTCAATGGCCTTAAATCAAGTCACATCCACTGAAGGCCTCCGTAGGACATGTTTGTCCCTGTAGGGCAATCCAGCTGGCACCATCCATGAAAGGCAGAGATCCAAGAAGGCTTCCTGATTTCATTCTGCCTTCTCAGGTTCTTGGCTGAAGGATCTATAAGCTGAATCAGAGCCAAAAGGAAGGAGTAAAAGCCTCTCTTGGTTGCCACTAACTCCTGTGGTGATGGCGAGGGAAGGCCTGGACATGGTTCTGTCTAAGGAGGGCTCTGTCCAGGCACTGAGCTGGGAACCTAGTGAGTGCTGGGAAAAAACTATTATGGTGCCCTGGTCCCTCATATCTTTTATCCTCTTTCCTCGGCAACCCTGGGAGTGCTGATGAAAAGGAAAATATTCAATTTATTCAGTAGACATTCCCTTTCTAGCTAGATCTTAAAGTGACAGAAAATCTCAAAGTGTCTGAACCTGAAAAGAGAAAGAAACCAGTGGGGTTGACTTCCATTTCCAAAATGGCTGAAGATGGTAATATTGGAGAATGCAGAATATTTTAATTTATATTAAAGACCTGGAAAATCTTTCAGGTTTAAATTCACTGTAGTGTGTTTTGGTAGACTCTCATAAACATTGGGAAATTTTTTTCTCTAGTAATTTGTCCTTGATTAACCACTGAGCATTACTTAAATATGATTGATTTAGTTACACATCCAGTGCTATATTTTTATTTGAGTTGTTTTCAAATTTAACATAATTTCATACAATCATGTTTTAGAGTCAAAGTGAAACTTATGTTAAAATTTTAGTGTTTTTCAATTGTAAGAATTGTCAACTAAGTGTTGTATCAGCTCAAAAGATTTACTTAACAAATTTGAATTACTGTTTGATATGCTGGAAATAACATATTCCAAGTAAATCAAGGTAAAGCTCTATGCTTTATTCAAAGTTTTAAAACTTTCCCTATATTCTACAAATTTCACATACACATTTCAACAGCAAGATGTCTCTTACCAGCAGCACCATTTTTGGAACTTCATGATTGTTAGTATTTTATTTGTTTACTTGTTATACTTCTGGCTAGTTAAGATTTTAACATCCAATTGCAGCAACCTTCTTGGCTCTGTAGAAAAAATGTGCAATTCTTACAGCTGAATTATGGAGTGAATGGTTGCTTTTATCCAGTGTTGCAAAAATAAGAAAAGTTAAACTTTTATGGATGGGAAAGAAGGTTGTATGATTATCCAAGGAATAACTGACTAATTTATCCTTCATACTTATATGTCAAAATATAATCAAAAGGGACATGTAAAAGTTAAAGTAAGTTTTAATAATTACATAAAGTAAATATTTCTAGTAATAAAAAGGCAGAGACCACATAGCATAAATAATATTACCTTCCTTAGTGCCTGTCATAGTGCTTATCTGTGCTATGCACGTATCTGAAATTGTGTTTCTATTTCTGATAGTTCTCAGACTATAATTTTGTATATTTAGCCCCATTTTCACCAATGGAAGATGAATACAATGGAAGTTTGGAAGCACAAGTGTCATGTTTTTCATATCATTATTTGTGTATTTATTGTTTGCTGCGCTCAATTGAATTGCTGATTCTGTAGTCCAAGCTTCTCCCTGAATTCCTAGGGACACTCTTTTGTTATATCTGTATAAAGCTTGTTGCTTGTTGGGTGCTATTTCTAGGTAGGTAATTGGCAGCAATCGGAGGGCTCTGCCCTATCCAAGATTCTGTATGAAAATACTGTGTTTCCATATTTAATTCCAACTCACATGGAGGTCAGTCTTTGTTAAGGATTTACAATTTTTTTTTTTTGGTCAGTGTGATTATATGGCCAGTTCTTAAACAACAACTGACAGCAAGGCACTGTGCTTGGTACTCTAGGACATAGGTATGGGTGTGGCCTCTTCCTATATTTGACAGGATATATATCTATATCTATATATATGATTTGAATCCAAGACAGAATAAATACATGTAGTTTGGACATATATATGGTTTGAATCCAAGGCAGAAAAAAAGCTTGTAATAAAAATAGGAGCTATATAATTTAGGCATCATGAAGAATAATTTTTTTTCTAATTGGCAAGATTCTTTAGTGTAAATAGCATTTAAGCTGGTATTAAAGGACCAACACAATTAAAGATAATGTGCAATTACAGTTGGAAAAGCAGCTCAATCAAGGCATTTAAAATGAGATGCTTCCCTGGTCCTTTGGTGCATGTTAGAAGACTGACAGGGAGCTTGAGTACCACTGCCTGACTGGTAGATAGTCACATGTAAGAATGTAATTGATCATGAAAAAGATTAAAAATGGGAATGAGAGCTAATAAACGATAACCAGAAGGTATGTCTTTTGCCATATGTGGTTCAGCACAGATTTCAAACTCTTATGCATATAATCTGCTGCATCTTGAGCGTCTATCGCAGAATACGTGGAGATTGTCCTTAGCTTATGTTAAGTTTTCTCAAATTTTATTTTCATGGCTTTTATTTTATTGTGGCTATCTTAATTTGTTGTAATTTTACTTTGAAATATCAATCCTCATCTTACTCTGAAGTATATTTAGATAAAATAATATCCCATCTGAGTTTTTCTTGAAAATTATTCTGTGGTAGTGGGAGTAAGAAAGCAAACTAAAATAAGATTGGCTATATCATGATACTTTTTGAAGCTGGATGATGATATATGGATTCATTATACTATTCCTTTTACTTTTCCAAATGTTTGAAATCAGCGACAATGAAAAGTTAAAAATTTTTATCCCACCTGTCACCAGTCTGAGACTTAATGCAGGCAAGCTGGAATGCTGTTGGTGGTATCTGTTGTTCACATATTTGCTTTGAGGAATTTCCCTCTCTTATGTATGGTGCCCTCTCTCTTGCTTTTTCATGCTCTTTAGCTTTTGAAAGGCTTACCTTCATGGTCCAAATCAAGTATCTCTTTTTTTTTTTTTTTGAGACAGAATCTTGCTCTGTCACCCAGGCTGGAGTGCAATGGCGCGATTTCAACTCACCGTAACCTCTGCCTCCTGGATTCAAGCGATTCTCCTGCCTCAGCCTCCAGAGTAGTTGGGATTACAGGCGTGCACCACCACGCCAGGCTAATTTTTGTATTTTTAGTACAGATGGGGTTTCACCATGTTGACCAAGCTGGTCACAAACTCCTGACTCCAAGAGATCCACCCACCTCAGCTTCCCAAAGTGCTAGGATTACAGGCGTGAGCCACTGCGCCCAGCCAAGTGTCTCTTTCTTAAGAATGGTTTCCATGACTCCCACATTGCACGCACACTTTTTGTATTTGAAAGTACATTGCACGCACACTTTTTGTATTTGAAAGTTTAAACACTTTGTTTCAAATATTCTTTTACTTGTAAACTATTTACTGAGCATGAATTTTATTCTTGGCTCTTGAATGTCCTCAAGTAGATCAAGTTTAACAGACAAATTCACAAATATTTACAAAACAAAATGTGATTAGAACTATAATGGAAGTCTACATAAGGTGCTATGAGAACATCATGGAGGAGGGAAATTTAACAGCTACCATGAGCACAGGACAGGTCCTAGCTTATCGCTCCAATAACTTTAGGTCTTTCAGAATTTTCTGAAGCCTGAAGCTGCAGAATGCTGGTGTTTTTTTTTAAAGCCTCTCCTCTACCAACAGAAAATTTCTCCTTCTTGCAAACCCTCAAATCACAGTGGAGGAGAGCATAAGCTTCATCCAATGCCTTTGGTATCAAATTCCAGCTCTAGCTCTTACTAGAGCTAGCCATGTTATCTTAGAAAAAGTATTTGTCTTAAGCGTCATCTATAAAGAAGGTTGACTGAACATGAACAAAATAAGTAAAACATATGATTATAGAAATTTGTGCCCACTTATTTTACTGACTTCTGCCTTATTTCATTAAATTATTTGAGAATATTACAGAGAGATAGTAAATATTGCGTGTGAATTACTTAAGTTTAGGAAATATTTTGCTATATAAAGATGGGGTTTTAGAAGAAAAAGTAACAACAGATAATAGAATTCAAACTCGTTTGAGGATAAGTGACCTGCCCCAGTTACAAAACTGATACCGGCAGAGTTGAGGTGAACCTAAGCCTCTTAATATTACTAGCTCAAGGCTCTCTCCAACCTTTAATGCCCCTCTGATAAATAGTTTTAATTAATATTTGATGACCGACTGTCTTCTCTAAGTCAATTCCTTCCATCCTGAATAATGCCAATGTTCATGGATATTAACATGAATCACTAAAAACTTAAAGCACAAGGTGGCATGTACTCAGGGCCAAGAACTATCTATGAGAGACAAGGCAAGGTCACAAAAATGTACTTTACAATGTTGTGCAATTTATTAGATGTATAAAGCAAATAAATCTCCATACATGTGATAGGATTGTATGGGATTCAAAAGGTCAAATAGTCAGTGATATGCTAGTGGACCAAACAGATATTTTTCCAAAGCCACAAATCTGTCCTCGGGGGTAAAAGGAGCTTCTAGCAAGCATACACTTAAGTTTTATGTAAACAAGGAAGGAAGGCATTCTACCAATGCTGCCAAAATCCACCCTTCAGTGTAAAATAATGCTGAAATTTATGAAAAATAAGATGTCTTGTGATCCATGAGAAACTAAGGAGAGGAGTGTCTCTAGAGGGTGGACATTGGGCAGAGGGGAGGCAAGGATAGCAAGGACACTTTTTATTGTACGGCTTTGTACACATGTTGGTTATTAAACCTGCTGGATGGCTTACATATTTAAGCAATAGAATTCTCCCACAAAATGCCTTGACCAAATGGCTAAGAGACTCCGAACCCTTACAAAATCACTTCTTTAGAAGAATATTTAAAGCTAGAGGTTACTTTTTTGTTGAATTAAGGTTTTGCAGTCATTTTACAGAATACGATTACATATATTTTAGTTAGCAGATGTCCTTTACAAAACATGCCATTATTTTGAAACTGAGATAATTTTAGAAACATAATACAAAGAAGTACACAATCTGAATTTCTCAATAACGATATAACGGAATTTAAATTTTGAGTACCATAAGGCAGTATCTGAAAACCGTTAATTCAGTTCCACTGCACGTTTCTCCTAGTTACAAACAGCTTCAATTTTGCACATAAGCATTGTGTATACATTTCAAACATGAAAACTGAAATCAAAGGCAGACTATAGAATACAAAAGAATAGAAAAAGATGCTGGGCAAGGACTTTTGGTTTTTCACTTTATTACTGTGGTAACCACTAGACATTACTCCTCATGAAAAAACGCAATTATTAATGATCGTTTCTACATTGAACGTGACTTATAGATACCTACCTTGTAAATCCAGTGCTACCACAGCAGTATCGTCTTCTAATCCTTCAATCACCTCACACTTATATCTCCCATAATCTTCCAGAGTGAGGTCTGTGATGACCAGAGAAGCATCATTATCACTGCCTCCCTTCAGAAACACCCTACCCTGGTAGCCTCCATAGGTTTTTTTGTGGTATCCCATGGAAACAAAAACATCCACTTCCTTGAGGTAATCCGAAGTTAGCTTGGTCCACTTAATTCGGATTTTATGGATTCCTGAGCCAAATGCTGTAGGGTCTCGATAAAATGTACATGGCAGTGTAACATTGCCACCTCTGTGTGAGAACACCTTGGCTTGCTCTGCTTCCACAAGTAGACGGGGGCCATTTTCTGCTATAATTAAAAAGGAAAAAAGAAAAGAAAATAGCTATTAATATACTTTCAGACATTTTCATAAAATGAAATATGTTACATATACAGGATATCTGACAAAGGATAGCTTTGGGTAGTTAGCTTCTCTACATAATCTCTTTTGAACCATATAGAAAGTGACCTCTAATAACTAGAGGGTATCTCTAAAGTAGTCTTGTATTTTAAACCAAAGGGAAAGAAGTTACATTATCGTCAGTAAGAAATATTGGATATAAGACTCCACAGTCATTTGAAGGTCAATGATTTCATAATAAATTCTATTTATTATTGTTTCAATTTTTTTCTTCTACATTTAAATATCAAAAACATAGAAACAAGACCAAGAGAAGTGAGAGAGTTGCATGACGGGTTCATCAATATAAACCCAAACATTTCAAGGTAAGGTAAACCCAGCTGGGCTTTCTAATACAATAAGTTTGTATTGTACTTACAGGCAAAATATGAAGCAACATGATTCACTTTCATTGTATTGCTCTGGCCAAAGAACTTGGAATATCCTCACATTTATGACTTCTTGTCAAATATACACCTGTGTTAGGCTATTTTGAAACCTTTCAGGAAATATGTATTTCGTTTTCACAGAAAGATTAGACAAAGGTAATTTCAGTAAATGCTTTTGACAAATTCCAGAAGATTTTGAAATGTATTCCTCAAAATTTGAATGTTAAAAGCATATCCAAAGTTATACTTCTTTTCCAATTAACCAAATAATTATTTCCTTCTTTACCCCCTTAAACATCCTTCTATTCTCTCTCTTTGCTTTCTGCTATGTCTTATTTTGCAGTTATCTTATTACTTCCACCTTTCCTTTCCTTGTCCTTTTGTTTTCCTCCAAGGACTTTATTGCCTTCCAAAGAGCACCACAATATCCTGAGTCTGCCAAGTCAGCAGGTCTGCCGTTTTCTACATACCAGCTGTTATTTTCAGATCTTGGCTTTCTCTGGGGTTTCCCCCTGGCTAGCACATTGTGCTTTTGACCTTGACAGTGTCTCCTGAGGATGTGCAAGATTTGGAAATGAGAAAGTGATACAAGCGTTCCTGGATATGGATATCTTTGTGTCCATACACAGCTTTCAAAGCTACCAAAGCTGCCCTTCACACAACTCTGCAGACCTCCTGCCTTGGGCAGATAGGTGTTGAATAATCCTTCGCCATGAATCATTTAAGATGTCCAGGTCACTGGGAAGAGTAGCCATGTTAAGACACACAGTTATTGAATGGCAAATATAGGATTTGAATTTTAAAATAGAAAGTGTCCAAAAAATAGACATAGCATCTCTATTTTTATCATACAGCAATCAGAATTAATATTTTTAATGAGCATATCATTTCATTTATAAATGAGTGCCAAGCCTCAAAAAGCTGAAAAGTTTAGCAAAGCCATCAATGCCCCTCACTTCGAATAGATAACGAAATGTGAGGATGATGGCTTCATTTAGTATTTAGTTAAGAGGAATCACTAATCCAGCTCATTAAGCATTTCCTTTATATTCCATTCTTGAGCTCATTATTTAGGACCATAGAATCTCAAGATATAAAAGATAAATCTGTGTAATTCTACCCTACATACAATTTTTCCCAGGCAATATCCACAATGCCTGCATGCAAGTTCTACTGAAACATCTCTAGTGTCTTCTTTCTAGGAGGAGGAAAAAGTGCTGACGACTAAGTTTTCTCAGTAATGCCTGAGGTCATAGGGAACATTTCCTCACCAGTATCTTGTGGGGGGCAAGGGTTGGGGGTGGGAACACCCCCGGAGCTGGGCCTTCCCATGCTGGAACATAGTTTAGATAAGACACATAGCTACAAGAGGTCTCAGTTTCATTATCCTTTCAAGTTGTTTAGTTAAAAGTCAAAAATAATGCCCAAATGCACTGGCATAGAGAATGTTATACAAGTTGCAAACAAGGGCTCTAATGTGACATCGACCTTGGTCTAACTTCACTTCCTCAATTTACTAGCTCTGTAGCCTTGGGCAAGTTGTGCAACCCCTAAGCCCTAATTTCCTTATATGTGAATTACAGATACTATTACCTACAATATACAATTAACCTAATACATATAAACACTTAGGACAATGACTGACCAATACGAAGTGTACACTAACTACTAAACTGCTCCTACTGCATAGATTTTACACAGTATTTTCCAACTAAGATACTGCCCAATATAGAGCATAGTTTTGTCATATATTAGTCTTTCATAATTTCACTTATTTATAAAGTTTTGAATCATGTGGAGTAAAAAGTAAATACATAAAATGCTACCTGTGAGACTTGGAAATAGGAGACTTGGAAAATTGGGAGGTTTAGTGTAATCATAAACGGTTCCAGAATGAACACAAGGTCTAAATGTTTTATAAATTAAAGGGTTAAGGCAAAGATCAAAACTCTTGTATAAGGGACTCAGACTTCTAATTTTTTTCTGTGGTTAACTGTAAACCATCTTGCAGTATTTTAGAAGTGTAGGCTTCTGATTTTGTTTGTGTTTTACTTCTACTCCAGCACTGTGACTAGAGGATGACTTGTGTGGTATAATGTTGAAAATTAAGCAGACACCAAACATCCACTGACCCTCACCCAAAATAGTTTTTTAACAAGTCTATCAAAATGTATAAAATTCTACCATTCTCATTTGTTTTGGGGTGTGTGTGTGTGTGTGTGTGTGTGTGTGTGTGTGTGTGTGTGTTGAGGTAATAGATGCCAGAAGTCTTTGACTGAAATTCAAAGAACCCTAGCAAAGGTATGTAATATATTTACTGACTAAGGCCATTAGGGTTCCTTAGGCTAAACCTCCAAAAATGGCCTTAAGAATAATGTTTTTGTTTGCTTTTAGAAGATCTACACTGCAAACTATATAGCACTGAGCATTGCTGGAGAAGTGGTCTGTTGCAGGCTCTCCCATGCCTTAGCTGTTGGACTCTGATAAGTCTACCTCATGAGAATCTTGAGCTTGAAGTTTTTATCAGGTACTACGTCACAGGTTGTCATCACAGAGACCAGCCAGGAAATACACTGAATCAGACAGGGAAAGGAAAGGGATGAAGACAGAGGAAAGGGAACCACAGGTGCTGATTGCAAACTTTGCACACTCTTGCCTAGAGAAAGTCTTGAATCTGATAATTGGATTTAAACCCCTGGATCAGTTTGAAATTAATGTTTAAATCAAAACTGTTTGATTGGGGCTGGGTGCAGTGGCTCACATCTGTAATCCCAGCACTTTGGGAGGCTGAGGCAGGCAGGTCACTTGAGGTCAGGAGTTCGAGATCAGCCTGGTCAACATGGTGAAACCCCGTCTCAACTAAAAGTACAAAAATTAGACGGGCATGGTGGTGCATGCCTGTAGTCCCAGCTACTCAGTAGGCTGAAGCAGGAGAATTGCCTGAACCTGGGAGGTGGAGGTTGCAGCGAGCTGAGATTGCGTCACTGTACCTCAGCCTGGGCAACACAGCAAGACTACGTCTCAAAAAAAAGAACTGTTTGATTAGCAGGCTGTTGCACAGCAATTGAAATGCAAAAGATAAAAATAAACCTTGATCATTAGAATAAGTATTGCTTTTTCTTTTTTTTAAATAAAACTATGTAGCATACAACTGTCCATTTCCCCTTTTCCTTTCAGTATGAAAAGGTGCACATAAACATTTGCATAGTGTTGAAGAGCTTAATTTTGTCCATAAATGAGGCTGAATGTTGAAATTGGGGAAACTGCAGATGTCCAGTGGGGGACAGAAATTTTTTAAAGTGCAATTTACAAGTAAATAAATTCCCCATTTCCATTAGTGACAATGACTTGAAAGATCTGATGCCCTTCAAAGCTCAGAGTTGTCTCCAGGGGAAACAACAGGGCCTGGTGAGAACACTAATGGGGACTCACTGAACCGCTGGAGCCTCGTTATTATCTTACAAATTCTGCTGTGAAATCCAGAGGACGTCATTTCGTTTCACCAAATAATAAAAGAAATGGCCTGAGCAAACAACTGATCTTTATACTTGCTATGAAATTTAGATGAAGACTTTTAAACAATAGGACAAACACAACTGGAGAAGAAAAACAATTTAAAACTATGACCTTGAACCACTGTCTATTTTTCTCAGTCCTAATAAAAGCATAAAAATTTGTTTGGCAGTTCATACCCACAGAAATCTAGGTAACAGGAAAAAGGAAAGGGTGCTTTGAATCAAAGTTTATGTGTGTTTTTGGCTTTTTTTTTCTTTTGAGACAGAGTTTCACTCTTGTTGCCCAAGCTGGAGTGCAATGGCGCTATCTTGGATCACTGCAACCTCTGCCTCCCGGATTCAAGCCATTCTCCTGCCTCAGCCTCCCAAGTAGCTGGGATTACAGGTGTGTACCACCATGCCCTGCTAATTTTTTGTACTTTTTAGTAGAGATGGGGTTTCACCATGTTAGCCAGGCTGGTCTAGAACTCCTGACCTCAGGTGATTCACCTGCCTCGGACTCCCAAAGTGTTGGGATTACAGGTGTGAGCCACAAAGTTTATGTTTTTAATCCATACAAAGTCACACCTTAAACTTAGGTCATATGTAGTTATATACTTTATGAATCATCATGGGAAACAATGATGGTACATGAAATTGGGAGCCATCGTGGAGAAGGACAGGGATGATCAGCTGTCAGGGGCTTCCTCACTCCTCTCCAGAAAGCCTTTCCCACTAGAAAGCCGCCTTTTTCATCCCTCCCTTCTCATGGTCCTTACACCACTCATTTTGAAAGTGAAGCCCTTGGGAACCTCCCTGATACAAATCAAAATTTCAATGTTAAAAAATAAGTTTGTCTTTTTAAAATGAATTGAGGATGGTGCAAGATAGCCAGTCTTGATGTTGGTTACTTTCTCCACCGGTGTATGGATGAAGTAGCCTCGAGACTTTTGGATTTCCTAGATTAATAATAATAATAATAATAATAATAATAATAAACCCAACTGGGGAATGTGTTTAAGATGGCTAAATAAGAACATTAAAAATAATCTCTCCGGCCGGGCGTAATGGCTCACGCCTGTAATCTCAGCACTTTGGGAGGCCGAGGAGGGCGGATCACGAGGTCAGGAGATCGAGACCATCCTGGCGAACACGGTGAAACCCCGTTTCTACTAAAAATACAAAAAATTAGCCGGGCGAGGTGGCGGCGCCTGTAGTCCCAGCTACTCGAGAGGCTGAGGCAGGAGAATGGTATGAACCCAGGAGGCGGAGCTTGCAGTGAGCTGAGATCGCTCCACTGCACTCCAGCCTGGGCGGCAGAGTCAGACTTTGTCTCAAAAAAAAAAAGAAAAAAAAAATATCTTCAAGAAAAAACTCTACCACCATCATTTAATTTTGTCTATTGTGGTAAAATATATATTTTAAAAATTGCTATTTTAACCATGTTTACATGTATAATTCAGTACCATTAATTACTTTCACCTTGTTGTGCAGCACTATGCCTTTCCAAAACTTTTCATCATCCCAAACAGAAAGTTAATTTCTTTTTGACTTTCCAAACTGATAGACATAGACTCAGTTGTCAGCTCCATAATGAGTTATTTGAAAAAAAAATGCACAAGGGTTTAAAAATACTTTATTTTGTGACATTTGTTAACACTTTGGTGAATTTGGATGTGTAATACTAACACTTTGGAAGCTGTTATTTTCCTTAGTGTAGCCAAAGGCTGCAGGAGAATGAGCAGCCAGGATGGATTTGTGTCCATCACTGTGCTTACCATAGTCTATTGCAAACAGTCACTCTGCCTTGTTTACGTTGTTTCTCCAGCATCAACATAGTGCCTAATGTATTAAGTGTCTGTGACTGAAATATACTAGTGCTGCATACAGTTTGGGCCTAGCTATGTCAGTAAACATGGATATCTGAGCTTGCTTTACATCATACTATCTCTCTAAAATGAAAACACTTTATAAAAATAGTTATGCACATATAAAAATAGTTATGCACACCATATTTAAGTAGAATATGCAATTTAAACATTTGTCTCTCATTGTACTTCACACGTTACATTTTTGTAGGACACATAATTTGGAAAATAAAGAGTGCCTTACTTATTAACCTTTAACTTTATAATTATTTTGTTTCTTTCAGACTGGAAGAAATCTAATTTTTCCTGAAACTGCTCACCTGGAGTCAGAAGAACCTATCTTTTGGTCATGATTCTAATGTGTCTAATCAGATCGCATCAGAAACCTTTCCAGGTGCCCACCCCCATCCATGCTGACCCCCTCCCTTCGCATCCAGCCTTTACTGTTCTTTCAAAGAGTTCATTACTTTTATCAGAGACCAAGTTTTATCTTGCTTCCTAGCTATTCTTGAATGCAGAGGATCTTGAGCCTCTAGAAGGGAAGACAATAAGAAGGGTGGTAGAAAAATGATCTCATTCTTGCCTTGTGCCCTCACCTACTTGATTTGAATTTGAAACCTGGAGCTGGGTGCAGTGGCTCACACCTGTAATCCCAGCACTTCGGGAGGCCGAGGCAGGTGGATCACCTGAGGTCAGGTGTTCGAGACTAGCCTGGCCAATATGGTGAAACCCTGTCTCTACTAAAAATACAAAAATTAGCCAGGCGTGATGGTGTGCGCCTGTAATCCCAGACACTTGGGAGGCTGAGGCAGTTGAATCGCTTGAATCTGGGAGGCGGAGTTCGCAGTGAGCCGAGATTGCACCACTGCACTCCAGTCTTGGGTGACAGAGAGAGACTTTGTCTTAAAAAAAAAAAAAAAATCTGGAATTTCTCTCTGGCACATCTTTGCTTTCACCTGGAAGTTTAAACTTTGACCCGAAGATACAGAGGAATATGCGTGCTTCTTACCATTTGTGAGAATTCAAAAGTTTGTGTAGTTTGGCATAAAGTATATCTGAAAGGATTCACATGAAGCTAACAGCCTTGGTAGATTATGAGAAGCTGTGGGGAAATGTGGGTAGAGGAAGGCTTGGGACATTTTCACATGTACACTTCCATAGTAAAAAAATTTTGAACCATGTCATGTACCACCCATGTGCAAACTAAATAAAAATCTTATAAAAATAAGTGTAGAAGTTGAGGGAATTTAATTAACAAATAGACAAACAAAAACCCTTTATCTAGAGTCTCTGGAAATACACACAAGAAGCTGGTAGCCATAATTATATTATATTATTATAATTGAAGGATTATATTTTCTCAGTATACCTATTGCTGTGTTTACTAAAAATGTGATCTTTAAACATGTATTTAAAACATGAAATACATGTTTCATCGCATTTCCTTATTTTTTTTAAAGATACTATTGCCAAAGATAGTAACTGTTGTCTAGTTTTGAACCATATAGGAAAAAAACCTAATGCTGAATATAGGATAAGTGGAGATCGCTCTTTGTTATAAAGTGATTGGTGCTGTTTTTCATCATCTGTGACCCTGCCTTTTGGTCTCACAGGCTATGAGATCGTACTCCTCCCATCCAGCCCATTTCCCAACCCTGCCAGGGGCTACCTTTTCTGTACCCACTGTACAGTCTTCATGCTCTGCTCTTTCCTATCAATCTGCAGCTAAATTGTGTTTTTATAATTTCTCAAACAGCATGTTTTGCCTTCCTGTTGAGATATGCGTTATCACATGTGATATGCTATGAAGCATTCTTGTAGGTATTGACCAAATCCATCATTTTCTCTTTCCTTAGAGCTAAATGGATTATGTGATGAGAAACTGCTCAATAGCAAAGGATATCTAAGACAAACCTTTTCCATGTAATCTTATAAATGTGAGCCTCTCTGCTTGAGATGGGCATCACAAGGCCCCAAGGAGCTCTAGGAGGTCAACTGAACATAGTTTAAAAACCACTGTTCTGAGATGTACACCAGAAACTCTGTTAATATTCTGATAAATATTCTGTTTCCTCTTAATTCTCTTTTCTGAATCTTTTTTTTCTAGCAGGAAGAAGTAAAGTGTGAGGAGGAAGTTTAGCTCTGTTCTGTTGATAAAGTTCTTTGTGGCTTCTGCCTTTCTACATTCATTATTTCATTTCTTTTCTCAGCAGTTATAGAGTATTAGTTAAGCATATGGACTATACCTTACATTGTGTCACTTAACTTTTCTGTACTTCAGTTTCCTCATCAGTAAATGGAAGTAAGTCATCTTCATCCCTGGGCTCTTATGAGGGTTAAAGGAAGTAATTCACATTGAGAACTTAACTTGGTGCCTGGCCTACAGTGAGTGCCCAGCTCAGGTTGACTCTTACTAGCAAACATTTACATGTCCAAAGTGTGCCAGGTGTACAAGACAGCTTCTATCTTCTATACTGTCTTCTTTACTGTGCTCTTCCAGAAGGCAGTTCCTAGAAAGTACTGGTACCTGAAAAGTTCACATCTCATCAACTCTTGAGGATTGCCTAATCTAATGGTTCTTAGCAAGACAGTAGTGCATTTCAGGACTACTATTTTAGAAGCCTTTTTAAACAAACTTATCACTATCTTTCCACCTATGTCCATGTCTTTGTTATCTATATCTATGTCATCTATATCTATACCTGTGCCTGTATCTATCCATCTGTATCTACATTTATATCTACCTATATCAATAGCATTCAATTCCTATCTGCCCCTTCCTCTATTTCCTTGGAAGTTTCAGAGAGTTTGTCTTTGGGGTGGGTGTGGAATGTATGTATTTGCAGCTGCCATCCATTCTTTGCTCCTCTTACCCCTGTTAAGAATTACAATGATGGCCTGTCAGAAAAGTTTCTCTAAAGCCTAAGACCAAACTTTCTTTTTCTTAGTGGTTTTATTTCTTCTGAAACATAGTTATATAAATTGAATGGAATAAAATGGGGACCATTTTTACCTATTGCGTCATGCAAAAGGTGCCATGAAAAGGCTTTGATGTTGCTGTGTGTTCATGTATGGGTTTGGAGCACTGCCTGCATTTAATCTCATCCTCACCACCTAACAACCACGTGACCTGGGACAAGCTATATAACCTCTCTCAGTGTCGGAGTTTAACCATCTTTTTTTTTTTTTTCTTTTTTTTTTCCCGAGACAGAGTTTTGCTGTTGTCGTCTAGGCTGGAGTGCAACGGCATGGTCTCAGCTCACTACAATCTCTATCTCGGCTCACTGCAACCTCTGCCTCCCGGGTTCAAGCAATTCTCCTGCCTCAGCATCCCAAGTAACTGGGATTATAGGCACCCGCCACCATGTCTGGCTCATTTTTGTATTTTTAGTAAAGATGGGGTTTCACCATGTTGGCCAGGCTGGTCTTGAACTCCTGACCTCAGGTGATCTGCCTGCCTTGGCCTCCCAAAGTGCTGGGATTACAGGTGTGAACCACCATGCCCAGCTGGTTAACCATCTTTATACCATCTTGTGGTGAGTACTTAATGAGATGACCCAGGTAATGAACTTTTCATGAGAAATACACACAGTAAGTGATTTTAAATGTTAATATTAATTTATTACTATTGTTATCATTGTTAATTCTGATGGAACTTGTTATAGAAGTAAAAATAATCTTAGTATCTTTGTCAACTTAGAGTTGCCTGCTCTGGTGAATAATTTTCAGAATTTAAATTTATCTGTGTTATCAAAGATTTATGGATAAATAACTAGCATTTAATTTTTATGTTTTAGACCTAGAAAACACAAACCAGGTTATCATAATTATAGAACGATTAAAGAACACAAGAAAATGAAATAAAATTAGAATATTTCACTAATGTGTTGAGTGACATTCTTAATACAAACATACTCTTCAGGATTTTAACTATATTAGAGGTTTGTTTCAAAGGATCTGGAGAAACCAAAACATTAGCATGAGTCATTCTTCTTCATTAGGCTGTAATTATCTACCACTCCTTAATTACTAGAAATGTGCCTTTATGTGGTAAAGGCGTAGAGCTCAACTCTACTTGTCTCCGCTCAGACCACTTCCACTTTGTGGTGAAGTGTAAGGTTAAGTAATTTGTAATTTGTAGAATGACACTGTTGGTTGTATACATTGATAAGGCTAATATCTCCACTTAGTAAAGAAGACATCAAGATAATAACATTACAGGAGTCAATCCTAGAGGCAATAGAGGATAAAAAGGGAACTGTGATTTTTTTTTTAACCTAATAAACATGAATCAGTAGCCTACAGTGGGTCAGGTAATAAGTTCAGTGGGTCAGGTAATAAGTTTAGTGCTGAAACAAAACAAAAGGTAAGTCAAACACAAATGCCCAGGTGGGCAAGGCTGAGGGGAGTGAAGTGAGCACCTGGGCATGATAAGGATGATAAAGAGTGGAAAAGGTTGTACCTATTGTGGCGAGCACAGGCCCTGTTCTAAACAGGCAGCAGATACAGGTTCCCAGTGATGCTGTCCTATGAGGATGAAGGCTGAAAAATAGCAGGCCTTAGGATTTTTCAACAGAGGCTAGAAATGCATCTTTAATAAAAAAAATCTCCTATATCCGAGTGCTTGCAACTAATTTAAATTTTTTAAAAATCGTATGAGAAAAGTAATTCCACACATCAGTGATCAAGGTTCAGACTCTGGGAAGTGAATATGTGACCTCTGCATTTTCCTTTATCCCACCTGTTGGTATTGAGGGTCTTCAAAACTCATACCAGGTCTGTCTCCTTCCCTTTGTCTGCATATCCCCCCTCCCCAGGTGATCTCATCTGGTCCCATAGTTATAAATACCACTTATGTGCTGATGATTCCAAAACATTCTTGCATTATACTTCTTCCTGAGCATGAAACTAGTAAACTCATCTTCTTGTTGGTCCTATATTGAATGACAAAGAACTAACTTGAGTCCCCTGTCCCTTGCCCAAATTTGTTCTCCCAGTCTTTCTCAATTTAGTTTATGCCTCCATCATCCATTCTTTGGTTCATGCCAAACTCTAGCAGCTAAGCTTGATGTGTCTGTTTCCCTTAATTCTTACATCCAATCTATCAGTAATTGCTGCCATTTCTTCCTTCACTTTTTTTTTTTTTTTTCAAATTGGTTCATCTCCATCCTTTTCCACTGCTACCATCCTGGTCCCTGCCACCATGATTTCTCACCTGAACTCTCAAGATCCTCCTAAAAGGTAGCCTAGCCTTTACTCTTGGCGCCCCGTAATCCATTATTCACATGGACTTTTATAAATGTAAATCATGTTATGTCACCCCTTGCTCAAACCTTTTAAACATTTTCAAATGATTTTGGAATAAAGTCTGAACTCTGTACTCTGGACCACTTATAAAGTACTGTGGTCTGCCTCCTGCCTACTCTCTGAAAGCACAACCTCCACTCTGACGGGCTGCAGTCTCTTGGGCTTCTTTCAGTTTGAAAGCCCAAGGCCTGATAGCCTATTCCAATCTCAGAGAATTTGCATTTTCTACTTTTTCTACCTGGAATGCTCTGCCTTTGGTTTTTGATATGACTCTCTCCCACTCATTATTCAGATCTCTGCCTGATGTCCTTGCTTAGAGAGCACCTCTCATACTAGTCCTCAATGGCGAATGAACGCCATTGAGCTCACTGCCCCCTCAGTACTCTTTTACAGTCTTTTTTCCCTTAAAAACACTTTCTTTTTTTTTTTTTTGAGCCCAAGTCTCACTCTATCACCCAGCTGGAGTTCAGTGGCGCAATATTGGCTCACTGCAATCTCTGCCTCCTGGGTTCAAGTGATTATCCTGCCTCAGCCTCCCAAGCAGCTGGGGCTACAGGCGTGAGACACCAGGTCTGGCTAATTTTTGAATTTTTAGTAGAGACGGGGTTTCACCATGTTGGCCAGGCTGGTCTTGAACTCCTGACTCAAGTGATCTGCTATCCTTGGCCTCCCAAAGTGCTGAGATTATAGATGTGAGCCACTGTGCCTTGCCAAAAAGAACTTTTATGTTTATTATTTATATGCACATTTGTTTTCATTTATTTATTCAATTATGTAGGTTAGCCAAATAATGAGTTATAAGAAAAAAGGTCAAAGTTCAAGAAGCTTTAGTTTGGAACACACTTTGATTTTAATATATTGTGGGAAGTCTATAAGATGCTGTCACTATATGCATCTTTTAGAATAAGGTATTCTGTTTATACAGAAACATTTAAATGAAGCATTAACTATCTAATCAGCTTTTCAGTACTTTGATACTTTAAGCTATTAAGACCCTTTGTTATGGACTGTGATAAAAGTCAAAGCAAAATGAGGATATAAAAATAATCATATGCAGATTTTTGCAGATTTAAAGCCTGACAGCATAATTGACAACATTTTTCAAGATAAAATAAGAAGTAATTGTTCATAACCCATATAATACTGGAGAAGAATATTTGAAAATTTAAAACTTTATAATTTACCTCTCTGTGCTGAAGAAACCAAAAAAGAAAAAAAAAAAAAGAGAACAAAAAGCCTTGTATAAAAGTGTTCATTATTTTTTGCTAGCAATATTATTAGTCATAGATAATCATGAAATCATTCTGAACAAATATAGTCATCTACAAAGAAAATATATTTGTGTCATATATCTTGTAATGTGTAAAGGCTACATTACACATATCTTTGACTTACATGTCTTTCCTTTCACCTGTTCTTTCTCTACCCTTCAGTAACTCTGAGCCAAAAAGACAAACGTAATTTCCAATGCTTTCCAGGAACAAGCTAAAGCAGGGAGGGAAGTAACATTTCAAATAGAATCAGCTAGAAGTGGAAATCTCCTCCCTTCAAGGGTATATTTTCAAAGCGTTTTTAATTTGAACTTTCAATCCCTCTTTAGAAACAAGATAGGACTCTTTGTTCCTACTTTTTTTACTGAATCTCCATTCTTGACTGTAGTAAAATGCTTCTTGTTCTAACATACTTCATTCGTTTTATACATGATGGATTATGGCCTTTCTGGGTTTTCCAAATCCAAAATGTCTGTTTTTCTTTCGAGTCGACAGTGTTTGGAAAAGGTAGGCAGAATTCTTATTTATATTTTGTTCAATACACTCCACAGCACAATCCCCAAGCATGTAAAAAATTACTCCACCCACCTTAGATGTGGTGACTAGTCACTGACTGTGAAGTCAAGTAACCAACATGTTGAATTAAACCAAGATTAAAATGGTACCATTTGTACCGACTACTTGATAATCATTCTTGAAGGCAGACAAGTCTAGGGCTAGTGTACTGTGACAACACAAAATACACAAAATATTTTTGAAGTAATTTAATTTTGAATAATTTCCTATGTTTTTAATGTTTTCATTGGAAATAAGAATATTTCTTTTAAAAAGATTTCATTTCTCCCCTAGATACTATTAGTGTGATAACCTCTTGATTGAATATTTTAAATTGTTAGCATTTTGGTGTTTGTATTCAAAAAGACTCTTCTAAGATGGTAATTTTCCACTTTTCACTTAAAATAAAGAACATAATCAACAAAGAATCTAAAGCTATTATTTATTGATATTTGGTAAAATCAGAGCATCATCATGTTGAAATCACTGTAACACTAAGCCATTAAGCTATAGTTAGTCCTTTAGCTGAGTCAAGGTTCTTGCAGAGCTGCAACCAAAGAGAAAGGCTTCACTATTTAATGGGGTTTTCTTGGTATTTGGGAGAGTTTCCAAATAATCATTGGCTTCACACATACTATGCTGATTACAGCACAAAGGATGACACAGGGAAAGCAATGACTGTTTAGTATGAATTTGTTGCTACCTGCAAAGATTATTCAATATAAGCTTTTATACCTGGAAATATTATAGAACTATATTGCTTTAATAGTTCACAGAATAACATAGAATTCAGCATTCTAGATTTTTCAATATCAAGTTTAGAAATATTCTTAAGATGTATTTTATGAGTTCAGCTCTATTAAGTGATTAAACATTTAATGGATATGGTTCAAAGTTCTAAATAGTAAGCTCTTTTAGTTTGGTAACTAATTACTCTTTTCTCTACATTTGCACCTTCATTTGACACTTATTTTATTTTTTCTTGCTTGCTTGTTGCCTTGATAATATTGTCAGTAAGCACACTGAAGAGATGGTTTATATTTCCACGGAGAATAACCCAGTGTTTTGCATGGAGATGGCCAATGTTCAGCAAATGGCTGAATTCTGTTTTCTCAAAAGGACACACAAATGCAAAGAAGACTAGGACATGGGCTAGCAATTATGCATACTGACAGAAGCAAAGTTGGTAAGAAAATATATATTTCTGTTACCATGATTAATAGCTCTTTATTCTTAGTAATGACTGTCTCTTTCACTAGACTATAAGCTGTTGAAGGCAGACACTGTATGTTTTGTCGTCATATTCCTAATGCTTCCACAGAAGTGTCTAACACATTTGTTGAATAAATAAGTTGTCTATGAGTGTATATGCATGGATGCAATATATGAGTATTTTTACATATGTATGTATATTCCTACATATATACTTTTGCTCTTTACTTTTAAGCTTATTTATTATATTAATATGGTGATATTCTAAGTTTGATCAAATGGCAAGCCTATGTTTAATGCAGTAGGTTCTTATTATCATTTTTGGTTTCATGCCCTCTGGTAAATTGGTAAGAAATTTTAGATTTAGTTATCTAATATGGAAGGTGTGCTAATTTTTATAATTCCATGATGGAATTCTCTGATGTTTTATAGCTATTAGTTTTTAGACAGAATTATTAACTCTCTCTCTCTCTCTATATATATATATATATATTTTCACATATTTCCCCCTGTGATTTATAAAATATTTGTAGATATTTTTCCTGGTATTTGTAGATTTTGCATTGGTGACTGCAAATAAGATATTCTGCCTCAAAAAGACAAAAATAAATTGAATTAACTTTTCCAAACAGACTCAGAGAGTTCAAACAAGTTTTAGGTGGGAGAGAGAAAATTAAGACTAACTAACACATATCCAGTTCTTCCATTAAACTTTGGCTCTGCAGATGGTTTGTGATCATACATTATTAAATTCACCTCCTCCTTGTGATACATTCTGTACCACCAAATCCCAACTCTGCAGTTATTACATAAGGAACAGGATAGCACACACCAGTGACCAAATGTAAATCCAATGCTCTTCAAAGCTGCAGACATGCATGAGGAAGATTGCTGCAACCTGTCTTTGGTGGACTCTCATGGAGTATCAGATGCTGCATGTTATGTGGGAGCCACGCACAAGACCAAACAAAATTTGCTACCCAAATTCATAATTCTCTTGTTCATCTGCTGCTTCTCATTCCATGAATTGAAAATATTTCCCTGGGATTTGGAAAGGCTGAACCAAAACTTGATTAGAAAAAATAACTGGATGGATTTTGGTCCTGGATTTATTTAGCAAACATGTATTGATCACCTACTATGTGCCAGTTATTGGGTTTATGTGACTGGGATACATCAGACAAAGATTCCTGCCTTTGCGAAGCTGTTCAATATTCTTGTGGTAGAGACAGATGACAAACAATTACATAAAAATAAGTAGAGTATACAGCCATTGCTACAGAGAGAAAGAAAAGAAGGGTGAGAGAGATTAGGATACCAGCGGGGGACAAATTGCAGTAGTCAGGATGACTTCATTAAAAAGGTGAGAAATGAGCCCAGATTTGACGAAAAGGAAGGGGTTAGCCAGATAAATGGACTTTTATCAGCCAGGTAGCCTGGGACAAGCAATGCAAAGCTCTGAGTCTTGATTTCTTCATTCGTGAATTGGAAGATTGGTCTAGACCATCTCTACCAAAGTCCTTTTAAGTTCTTAAACTGTGTGAACTATGATTTAGCTGATGCCAACATTACGGAGTGAAAGTAATCATCTAGCTAATGTTCATTAAGTGCACACAATGTGTCACGTGCTGCTAAATGCCAGCGATGTCACAGCATTCAACAAATGCTCATTATTGTAGTGACAATTTAGAAGTATCCCATTACATTCGTCATTCATTTGCTCACTCACTTAATCAACAAACATATATTAAGCACCCACTATGTGCCTGGCACTGCTCTATAGTTGGAGTTAGTTACAAAGCTGAGAGACAATCTAATGAGGGAGGGAGGCATGTTAGCAGGAAGTCCATGTGAGTACTGAGCCAGATTTGAAGAAGGAGAGGCGGGTTCAAGACACACAGCAGGAGGAGGAACAGTGAAGCTGACAGAGGAGTGTGCACTTCTGCCAGAGGTTCTGGATAGACATTGTTTTTTTTTACTTACAGACACAAACTTGTGGCAATTTCTTCTTTAAGCAAATCTACTTGTTTTATTTGTTGACAAAAGTGACCATTACTTTTGCTTATTAAATAGAAGGACACGGTTTTCATTTTTGGGATTTCCTCTTGTTCTTCCTTACAAAAATTTAAAGTAGTGGATCTGTGCTCACATAGTAAGTACATTAAGGGAAAACATTATTTATGTTTGGAAAGCTTTAGTTTCTACCAGGAAAGTAAAAATGGTCAGATAATGTTTAATGTGACTGGAGAGCCTAGGCGCGGTGGCTCACGCCTATAATTCTAACACTTTGAGAGGCTGAAGTGGGCTGATCACCTGAGGTCAGGAGTTACCAGCCTGGTCAACATTGCAAAACCCCGTCACTACTGAAAATACAAAACTTAGCAGAGCTTGGTGGCAGGCAATTGTAATCCCAGCTACTTAGGAGGCTGAGGTATCAGAGTCGCTTGAACCTGGGAGGCAGAGGTTGCAGTGAGCCCAGATTGAGCCATTGTACTCCAGCCTGGGTGAGAGAGCAAGACTCCATCTCAAAAAATTAAAATTAAAATAGAAATAATATGAATGGGGAAATTTTAAATTGTGAAATTAAAGAAGGCAAAGAAAAGAACTTATAAAATGTTTACTTTATTACAACTAAGGTGATGATATGGTTCTGTTAACAAATGTACTTCAAAAAGCATGAATTTTTTTTGACCAGTATTTGTAGTCTGTTTTCTATTTAAAAATCAACTTTCCATAACAGGGAGGAAGAAATAAACGTAATGATAACAACCACCTGGATAAGTATTGGCTCTTGGGAACCAGGCACTGTACTAAACACTTTCCACATATTTTCTCATTTAATTCTCACAAAGCTCTACGGAATAAGCAGGCATTAGGCCCAATTTTACAGATGGGGTAACTGGGAATTGGAGAGATTAAGTAAATCTTCCAAGGTCTAAGCTAGCTAGTGGCATTACAGGAAAGACTCAAACTTGTCATCAGAAGACATCTGCTTGAACACCAGATGCAGGAAGCACTGACTCTGACCTTGATGAAGTCAAGCAGTTACGTGTTCATCTATTTTGCTTTGTATATTGGTTAATGGGCAAATGGTCATAACATTTCTCTGTTATCTGTGAATGTCTTCTAAAAAGTTGTGTTTTAAAGAGTGTATTCTTCATCTCTGAAATTTTACTGGTAGTTGAAAGACTACACAAAGTTTTTGGACCTGATACAAATATTATAAATATTATTCTTTCTGTGTGATTTGATACTCCATATAAAACTCTTCCTAATGGTCTCAAGTTTCAAAGGATTTAAAAGTAAAGTAGCCACATTGTGACATGAGGAACAAAATCCATTAGTTTAGAGTATAGAGAGGGTATTAACAGTGGCCCCTCTTCCTGTAGAAGTATTTGAGAAGATAACAATTGCCTACATTGAGGACAGTAGGTTGTATACAAGCTAATATCTTGATTGCATATTTTTAGTAGACTTTGTGGACAAATGAAGTTTGCTTTCCTGTATGACCAAATCATTTCAATGAAAAATGAAAGGAAATGGATTAGTGCATGTGAACTTTTTATCTAAAGCTAAGTCTTTTTCCATGGGAAGCTGGGAGAGATTTCTTTTTCATTACCAGAGAAATGTTTTTCACTAGAAACACTTTGCATAGGGATCTACACTTGCTATTTTCTTTCCTGGTCATCTGCCTTTTTTCCCTTCTCTCTCTCGCTCTCTCTTTATAATATCCAGATTAAACTTTTTTTGTGTGTCTATATCTCTATAAAACCTCTCCCAACAAAATTATGAGGAGGCCTTCAGAAAAATAATTAACTAACTCATACACATGGAACTCAAAAATGTATCATTAAAATGTTGAGCATCTGTATCAAGGCAGCCAAGAAGAATTTGAGGATGATTTGCACTATTTTCCCAATATTGTTCAGACCTTGGGAATTTGGTATCTATAAAATAGAAATTTAATCAAAAATGGGAGAGAGTAAAGATGTTTTTACACTAACGTGAATTTTCAACTATTTTCTGTCACTAACAGAAGCTCATACTGCTTATCAGTACCATTCAAGAATCTGAGATTGAGATAGCTAATTTAGTCATCTGACTAAATTTTTCAAAAAATTTGTGAGGATTTCAGCTCCCTAAAATTCCTTCTGGGCTATGTTTGATAAATAAAAGTTTTAAATGTAAGAAAATATGCAGTATTTCAAGTAAGCAACGAAGCAAGTAAGTAATCTGCTTTGTTGATTCTTGTGCTATCTGATTTATTTTTGCATTGTAAAAGACAACTGGAATTACGGAAGGTCACTTGGAAGCAGTTTCTCTGAAGAACTATGGGATTTGAAAATTCAATCTGAATGCTATCACAAAAAATTGTTGGGAAAAAAGTAATGAGAGCAGGTATATGGTTTATGGGCATAATATCATAATCCTATGACTCAAGTCACATTTCAGCATTAAATTTCCACAAGCCAAATAGAGTTCTATTACTTGAAAGCTCTTTAGCAACTCTTCGAGGCAAGCCTGCACTTTCTAAGAATATGAATTTACAATTAAAATGAAGTGGACTATCAAGCCTAAAATGTGGACAGTGTATGCAAATAATCTGGATGATCCTGATATTCTGAGTTAGAAATCCCTTTTGCACTAAATTTCAACAGAGGAGATGGGAATGGAAAGGCTGGAGTAATGGAAGTTTTCCTGCCTGAGATAACTTGAGTGTGACTTATAGGAGTAATTTTTCAAATGTTAGTACATTTTAAAAATACTGGTCTCATACTCTGAGTGCAATTTTGATTAAATGGTTTGTACACAGTTTATAATACACCCTTGGTATCTGTCATGTGATAACTTGAAACCACGGCTTAAGTTTCTATTGCATTGGATATAAAACTGGTATTATTAATAATGACTAAGTATTATATTTTGGCTGAATTGAATTCTGTCAGTAGAAGGTAAAAGGGTATTAGTCCTTATTAGAAATTTATACGTGTAAATATCATATGGTCTTTGGGAAACAGCTCTGATTCTACAATGTATCAAGAAACAGCTGAGTCAGCAGCTTGCAGAGTAAAATTTATGATTACAATTTCTTTTCTCAGTTCAACAGAGAGAAAAATAAAGCTGTTGGAAGCAAACACAACTAAAAGAGATGTGTCTAAAATAGCTGGACATAGACAAATTCAGAATTCTATTTTGGTAGTCATAATACGTACAGGAAAATACTTCTAGACAGATTTACACTATTATTTGACCTTCACAAGTGATACTTTTCACAGTGAATGCAGTTTACTGAGGCTACGCTTTTGACCTTGAAGATATAACGTAGAGTTTTATGTCTTTTGGCAAACTTATCATGCCTCTGGTACCCCAATTGAGTTTATCTAAAATTGTCATCATCTGCTTAAACTGTTAAGTTGTATAATTCCTTTTTTAATTATTCAGCATCCAAGGGCAAGGAGAGAACTGTTCCTCTTATTGCATAAGTCTCAGCTTTTTTAATGCAGGATGTCCCTCATCTGAAGCTGGGACCGAGGAAATAGCTGCATTGTACTGCAGCCTCAAATCTTGCTACAGCTCTCAGGCTTAGGATTCAGCTGAGCTGAACAGAAATGTGGAGGGGCAATGTATTGGTCTATAGGAGCTAAAGCTTTACTGAAGCAGATTATAAGAGGGTAAAGTACTTTTTCCTGGACAATAGCTTGTCTAATTTTCATTTTATTTATACTGTTTCTCTTAATGATTAAACAGTTGCTGTAACAGAATGACCTTATATCTTTTTACTTCCTATTTTCTCTCTCTGACTTGCATTTAAATGAACTTTATGCCCTCCATTTTACTTGAAGGTAGCAACTGCACATGACAGCCTTGAACGATTACACCAACTCACTGCAGCTGGACATTCTTAAGCTACTCAACTTTAATTGTCCCCAATTCTTAACTCTACTGTAATGCAATAGTGCTCAAAAGCCAGGGAACACGTTTGCCAATTGGCAGAAAGGGAAAGAAAAAGCCAATGCAGCAGAACTAAAATTAAGAAACACTAGCCAGCATCTCAACTCTAAGTAACTTGAAATTAATTAGGCTTTGATAAGAGAAGCTGTGTTTCCTTACCTTGGATGTGAATAACTCTGTCATGATCCAGAGTGTAGTTGTCTGAAAGATGATCAGCCCAGCAGATTGAAATCAGCACCAGAAGAAGTAGACTCTTCATCTTTATAGCCCAAAGAATCTTCTTCACTGCGAGAGCATCACATATAAAGAGGCTTGTGAGATTTGGAGCCCTTTGGAGTGTTGCACTGCACAACTTATTACCGCCTTATCATCATAGAAATGGTCTGTAAAAATATTTAACCCAATCTGTTCAGAAAGTTACTGTAGCTGCCTTTGAGAGCTGAAGACGGCAGCTTTGAACAGTTCCAGCTACCATCATGCAGCCAGAGTCCAAATAGTGTTTAACTCTATCTTTGCAGAACTGTAAATCTAGAAATTTAAAACACTGTAGTTTTGATACAGAGAATTACAGCAAGTAACAAAGAGATGTGGCAAAAACATAAACAGACCCTTAAAAAATTTAAGCCTCTGAATTTGCAACACAAGTTAATAAAACAGCAATGTGTTATGTCTCTATATGAGTATTTATCACTTGGTCTAATTAGAAATTGAATCTGAAGCCAGGGCAGATAATATTTGCATGAAACTTGACATCATCATTCATTTTACATGTGGCTTCCTAAGCAGGTTAGACTTGCCTGTTCCAAATAGAAAAGAGGACAAAAAAAAAAGTGCCCGATTAAGCAGAAGCAGCACATTTGTTACAGATTCACTTACCATCTTAAATACTGCTTGGGTCTACGGTGAATAGTTGACAATTATGAACCAACTAGGTTAGAGTTGTGCACGCTACCACTGCAGTCATCCTGATTGATTTTTCATTCATTTCAACCTAAAATGCTGACGCACCAACTTAGAGTGCCAGGTAGGGTCTCTGCAGTCAGCAGAGCCACAGTTGCAGGGAATGTCCCTGCCAGCCTCCCAGGGCAATTAGGCAAATGAAAAGCTGAAACAGACAGGGAGGCACAGCTCTGGTCCTAAGTGAAAGAGGCAGAGCCATCACTCGCCTGTCCTTTATTGAAAGACTGATGTCTTAAAAGGGGACATAACCTCTTCCCTCCCAAAAGTTTGTCATTGGAAGGACCAAAAGTGATTCTAATTGATACGAACCTTATAACCTTTGCAGTATTTGGCCAGGCAAGAATTTCAGTGGAGCTTCTCTGTTTTAATGTGGAAGCCGACACGAAAATTAACAAAGACTTTCTTTTTCTCTCGTGCACACAGCAGCCTTAACAATACTGGCTATTTTTAAAACTGAAATTGCACAGTACTGGCTTCTCACAGTAATTTGTTTTTTCTAAGAAAGCCTGACTCCCTGGAATACTTATTAAAGAGCTCTGAGTCTGTTCCTGGAGGTCCTTGTAGGAGAGCCTCTACTCCAGAACCTAGTTCACTTATTCACAGAAGTTCCCCAAGTCTCTTCTGAGACTGAAACACATCTCTGCATTTTCCCCTGTGAAGCTTTGCACTACTGTGAAGCTGATGGCTTTAGTCTTTCATGCTTGCTTTAAATCCTTTCTTTTTCTTCATTATATCACAGAAAGAAGATGGTAGATAAGCAAACAAATTGTGAAATTTTTTTGTCCAGGAAACCAAGAATGTTACCTTCAAAATTCTACCTGATTTACTCATCTTATTTCCAGAAGTTCACTTTCTTTTTCCTCTAAGAACTTTTTTGAAATGCTTATTTTTTTTGTTGTTGGTGGTGGTTTGTCGTCACTAACTTTTGTCCAAAAAATTACAGTTTAAAATATTACCTATTTTCAGCCCAGGATTGTGCTTCGGGTGAACAAATATAAAGGTGGCCTTTTGGAATTTGGAATATAATTGAGATAAGTGTAAACACAAATATGAAACACTAGACAAACAGTGCTAGAGATGTGATGTGCTGTCTACTTGTTTATAGGAATCAGAGAAGGGGGCGCTGTGGAGGAGAGGGTATAAAGAAGGTGTATAATTTAACAATCAAACACAGGAGACATTCTAGATGAAGAGTCAAAATGAGCAAAAGGGGAGAGCTTGCTAAATTAATGTTCACATTAGTGTGGTCACGTACAGTGTAATTTATAGGAAGGTGCATATAATACACTAGGTTAGACTTGGGCATCCTACCCCTGCAGCCACCCTGAATTTCATTCATTTAAAAAAAATCACACATCTGTCTATAGATCTCCTTTAATTTCATACCATAGTATTTAAAATTATACTACTAAGGGTTCATTCCAGTGTATTAAAGTACTGACTATCCAACAACCTAATTTAAAATTACAAACATCTTGAGTGCTTGTGAGGGAGTACGGGGAATAAACAATGATCAAAACACTTTTCATGGAATGTCTACTGCTCGCCAGCACTATGGGCAGCATTTTGTCTGCAATGGCTCATGGATTGCTTAAAACAATAATGTGAGACAAATATTTCCATTTCTTGGGATACAAGCAGTAATCTTGCTGGAAGGTACACATCTAGTAAGTGGCAAAGTCTGTATTTGCCTTCAAGCAAATTTAATTTATTATTTCTTTTGTTGCCTTTTTAAATTCAAGCTTTTAAACTTACAACTACTATGATCTTAAAACTCTGACTTGTGCTATGTATGAACATAAACATTTTTCCCAAGGCTTACATATTGAGAAGGCAATCAGGTGGTATTTTTCTTAACATGATTTGCCCTGCCTCATTAATTATAACACTCTGGTACCGTGAACAAAGTCTTGGTGGTTCACATGTGTGCACGCATACACAGAGATACACAGAAAGATAGATACATACCATCTTTGAAAAATTCAAGTACATTGGACATGTACAGTAATTTGTGATTAGAGGCCTCTATCAGTGAACACTTTGGAGTACCCTGTGCTGGCATCAATGCAATCCAGGGAGGTGAGAATGGAAATTATCTTTGCTACCCTGGCAAGCACAACAACCATTCTCATTAGTAGACAGGAAACTAGAAAAGTATACTTCAGGGTCACAGTCTTCAGGTGTCTGAGCCATCAGATATACAAAACAAGGTGCTGCACACCAGACTGAGGTCATTGAGGTCAAGGGCTGTGCCAGGGGTCTGTGTGCTGGTCCCAGTAGAAAAGGACAGCTCAGGCATAGTAGGTGGTCATGTGAGTGAATAAATCCGAGTCCTACCTATTTGTATTTTTTTTTTTTTTTGAGACGGAGTCTCGCTCTGTCACCCAGGCTGGAGTGCAGTGGCCGGATCTCGGCTCACTGCAAGCTCCGCCTCCCGGGTTCACGCCATTCTCCTGCCTCAGCCTCCCCAGTGGCTGGGACTACAGGCGGCCACCACCTCGCCCGGCTAGTTTTTTGTATTTTTTAGTAGAGACGGGGTTTCACCGTGTTCGCCAGGATGGTCTCGATCTCCTGACCTCGTGATCTGCCCGTCTCGGCCTCCCAAAGTGCTGGGATTACAGGCTTGAGGCACCGTGCCCGGCCCCTATTTGCATTTTGTAATCATGCCTCCTCTCAATGTGTAGGTATGTTAGGTAAAAATTTGCATGTTTTGATATGAGCTAAAATTTAGACAATCTGGGAGACTTTTACACAACCAGCTATTATCAACTCCTGAATGAGTGCTCTCAGTTCACCTGCAATCCACATATTGAAGGTCTCCTTTCACAGCCTTACAAACCTTGATGCTCAAGCAGCCAGCTTCAAGATGAATCCAAACTGAAATGTCTATGTTCATAGTCAAAGACAGATGATAGGAATGTAATTTTACAGTCCTGCTTTCTTGATAATCGAACCACAATTTGGAAGCAATATACCTTATCCAACGTGAAAGAGTAATAGTTTGATAGAAATGCAGACATACTAATATCAACAGTCTAATACCAAGATGGTCAACTGCTATTTCTTAAGTGTCTACTAAATTATCATTATCATGATCATATTAGTTAATGTGGAGATAAAACCAAATGAAAGGCATGTGTGCTACTTCATGTGCCTTGAGAGCTAACACTACATATTTCCTGAACTGTTATTTCTCAGAAAAACTCAATTGAGGTAAGTATGTTGTTAGACACATTTTGCAGTTCTAGAAGTGGAGTCTTAGGGTGGTGAGGTACACAGCATGTACAGCAAGGAGCTGGTAATCTGTGACCCCAGAGACACATTCCCAACTACCATTATCATTGTCCTGGGTCCCCTGATGAGTGCTGTCGGCTCTCTCCTAGCCAGTCTTGCAACCCCTTTAATGCTTCTTGCAAGCTTGAATTTTCCTTGTCATATTGCATAGTTCTGTGAAAGTTCAAGCCACCAAGTCAGCTTAAAAACTTTTCTGATGCCGTGGACTGGATGTCCAGCCAAGACCTTTTCATTGTGGTGAGCTTTCAGTCTGGACATGGGCAGCCTGTTGTTCCCTTACCCTGGGCATGATCCTTTGACAACCTGACAAGCTGGGAAAAATCATAGACCAGAAGGAAGAAAAGTGAGCTCTATTCCAGTCTCACAACCAGTACATCAGGTCTCAATTTCTTCACCTACAAAATAGAAATAATGACAACATCTCTCTGGTTTAAAAGTATTCTTTAACAAGTATACAAATCACAAATACTAAGGTATTGTTATTAAATTGGTAAGGACTGCCTCAAACTTGATTGATTGTTATGGATAAATGTAAGAAAAATAGCAAATCAAGGACATCTCCATCTCAGAGTCAGATGAAATCCTCCTATAAATCTGCTATTTGGAATGAGTTCAGGAGTCACTTCCCAGCAGCAGCAGCAGCACTTGGAAACTGCTAGAGAATGGAAATTCTTGGGCCCCTGATACACTCAATCAGAAACTCTGGGGGATGGTGCCCAGCCATCAGTATTTAGCAGTCTCCTTCCCCCTCAGTGATCCTGATGCATGTTCAAATTTGAGACCCACTGGTCTAAGTTTTTAAGATTACTGGGCGTTCTTCCTCTGGGTGTGGGTTTGAGCTTCTGAGACTTCCCAATTCTTGGAAATAACGCCATGCTTATGTTCATTTTTCCTCTCTCTACTTTTCCTCATTTTTCTTTTTATCTACAGTGTGTGTGTGTGTGTGTGTGTGTGTGTGTTTTGTAATTAAAAATGTTACTTTAAAACACTAGAAAAGAATGCATATAACATATTAGTCATTTTCTAAAAATAATAGGCAGGTGGCTGAGTGTTTTCCTTTTATTTTACAAACTCTTTATATTGTTGCTACATTTATAAGAATTAAGGTGAAAAATGTATAATCAGAATGATTCTCATCCACAAATGGTTAACAATTTAAACAATACATTTGTCATTATAAAATATTATTTGCCATGGTTTATTTCCTGTAAGGTTAGGATAATTGTCATTTTACTGATGGTCTCAGAAATATCTAACACTGGCTGTGGACTATGGATGATTTCAGCAGGACTGGCAGTGCAGGTCCCTCAAAGCATCACTCTGGGCCCACTGCTCTTCTCTGAAGCCAATACATTGCCCTTATGGGCTCAATTATCAAAGGGTGGAAAGTGGGTAGAAATGGAATAGGAAAGCGGAAGAAGATAAAGGAGATTTTAAGAGAGGAGAATTAAGAGGAAGAAAAAGTCACTCAAAAATAAAAGGAAGGGCAATAAAAAAGTAGCAAATGAATAATAAATGGTGAATATTTGGCACACTGCCTCTAAGTTTGAAGAAATGAAATGTCACAACCAAATGAATACTGAACTACAATTCGCAGATCCAAGAACTTCTATGAACAATATTTGTTATGGCGTTTAATGTCAAGTTTTTCTTGCAAAGATTTGGCAGGGTATGGAGAAAAAGATTCAGTGGCAGAAACAGAAATGAGCAAGTCAACCATAGACTTCCCAGCTTTTTGTGGGAGCAATATATACCACCATATTTGAGTGATATAAGGACATATATTTCAGTTTAATATTTATTAGGCTTGCCAATGCCTGCAGTTACTGCTAAAGGAATCTCCAAGTATACCTTAGCCACTTGCATAGAAACTGCTTAGATTTAGAGCAAATCATTTAAAATGACTGCTTTTTTGGAGTATCACTTAGCTGTGGATGTTTCCACAATTTACTTGTGGTTTCTTTTCTAATTAAAGATCTCAGAAATCTCACTTAATCATGAATTTGTAGCATGCGTATAAAACATGGGAGGCTGAACCTAGGATCCTTATGACTCAGAAACCTGCATTCTTAAATTTACAAATAATTTATATTCCTTTTCCTCCTCCATGTTTTGAAATCAACCTATTTCTATCCTGTTTTTCCCCCAAATTTTCTATTCTCTTTCTAAGCTTTTTCTGTTTTACTTTCTTGCTTTTATTTATCCATTCATCACCTCCGAATCTTTCTCACCCACTCTTACATAATTTATTCTTTTCTCTTTTCCCTATATTTCATTATTTGATATTTGATGTGGTCATAGGATTATTTATCATCGAACCAGGCACAGAGTAAGTAGGATAACTACTTACAACTATACTAGGAAAACAGTAACACGTAAATTGGAGCTATCCTGGGGAGTTGGGGAAATACGGCAATGGGTACAATGGAGGAAAGGTAAAATTTAGTTTCATTTATTCATCTACCCCTTTTTAGCTGTGTGATCCTTGAATAAGTGATGAAACTGCTTTAGGGTCAAGTATTTTTTATCTGTCAATTAAAAGAGTTGACGCCAAATGTTCAAGCTCCATGTTAGTTGTTATGATTATGATTTAATTTTTTCTTACTGGAGATATCAGATTGTATATTCTACTTATGTTGCATTTTAGGACTGTCCTCATCAGCAAATAAATTCATGGATTTTTAAAGGGATAATATCAATAATGCTTGTTTAAGTGGCAATTCAATTTACTTCCTGTTTTTGGCTGTTGCTCTTTGCTAGCTCTCTCTCAGAGAATATTGACAGAGTTTGAGATAAACTCAGCACCCTTTCACCTAATTGAAGTGCATTTGCTCAGGCTGCTCACTGGCTCCTTAGAACCTGCTTTAGATAATCCTTGAGATGGAGTTAGACTTCTCCAAAACCAGCTTTTTAAGTGGATTCTGCAGTTGTTTTATTTATTGATTGATTTTCTAAAACAAATATAAAAGTCCTATCTGAGCAAAAGCACATGTAGTATTTTGTGTTTATAATGTTCATGCCCACAGCCTTTAATCAAATATTTAGGATATATGGGGAAACTAGTACACATACATATTAATAAATGTAGGGACCACATATTTCTTGCCTCTGAGTAACTAAAAGTCTGGAAAACCTATAGATAGTATTTAGCATGTTTCTGTAGGTATTCTCACTATCTACTAAAAAATTTTTCAGTTACGTGAGATTTCATATAGGTTTTTATGGGCATGTGTTCCATAATTAATAGCCTGTTTCTGGACCAGATAGTAGAGGAAGCCAATAAATAAATATTAAGCAATACATTTTGATGATGATGGTAACATTAAAAGGAAATAAACCTCTTATCTTCCCCTGTCTTTATCTCTGGAAAAGTGATCCTATTTTTTATGCCCTAAAATCATAATTTTGCCAAAGAACGCTAAAAACTAGACAACCAATATGAATATTACGTTGTGAGGCTATTAAAAATGCATCCTTCTTAGGCTGCAGAAGAAAACATCTATGTTCTATCATTATACATAAAGATCATCAAAAATAAAATTACCTCATGAACAATTCTTAAAAAACAATTAAATCTGTCAGAATATAAATAAGCAATGTTGCCACTTCTCATGCTAACTCATAATTTCTTTGTGGTTTAATATGCTAAATGCTACCATGGTATATTTGCTTTATAATAAATACCCTTTAATGGATATGCTTGTTAGACATACTCATATAGGAAAGATATCATTGTATAGATTCATTCATTCTCTGTTCTGTGATCAAAAATCTGATCAATAACAAAGCATTGTATTAAATAATATAAAGTTTGACCTTGAAAATATTTTTCTTAATGTGTAAAATCGAATGACTCATTACTATGATCAGTAATAGTAAATTAATTTTGAACATTGACAAGGAATTGGGCACTAAATTAAGAACTTTATAAAGGTATACATGACTTATTCCCTAGTGAATTTGAATTTAAATAGAATGAACCTAAACAGAGGCATTTTAAATTGATCAGAAGGCCCCTTGTAACCAATTGTGTATAATTTTGTCTAGAGCACTCTAAAGGAATGTTCTGGGAATTATCAACAGCTTAGATTGCTATCTCATTGTTTCTTATCAAGCACAAATAAAAAATGGACAAAAACAAAGCAACTCTCATTTAAAATTATTCTTTTACATCATTTTATTTTAATTAATTAATTAATTATTTGAGACAAGGTCTGTCTCTGTCACCAAGGCTGGAGTGCAATGGTGTGATCACAGCTCACTGCAACCTCGAACTCCTGGGCTCAAGTGATTCTTCCACCTCAGCTCTCCAAATAGCTGGGACCACAGTCACGTGCCACCACACCAGGATAATTTTTTGACTTTTTGTAGAGAGGAGGTCTCGTTATTTGCCCACACTATGCATCATTTGAAATATATAGAATAACTCGCCGGGCACGGTGGCTCAAGCCTGTAATCCCAGCACTTTGGGAGGCCGAGACGGGCGGATCACGAGGTCAGGAGATCGAGATCATCCTGGCTAACACAGTGAAACCCCGTCTCTACTAAAAAATACAAAAAACGAGCCGGGCGAGGTGGCGGGCGCCTGTAGTCCCAGCTACTTGGGAGGCTGAGGCGGGAGAATGGCGTAAACCCAGGAGACGGAGCTTGCAGTGAGCTGAGATCCGGCCATTGCACTCCAGCCTGGGCGACAGAGCGAGATTCCCGTCTCAAGAAAAAAAAAAAAGAATAACTCTCCTCTTCATATTATAATGTACAAATAAAATTGAGAATTTTTAGGAAATTTAGAATTGACCAGGCACAGTGGAGGAAATTTAGAATTTAGAATTTTTAGGACTGCTTTTAAATGTAGGTTATATAAAAATGAGTTTAGACAAGTACACATACTTGTACTCATATGCACACAACTAAATGAATACAAACCTCCTAGTTACAGGTTTTATAATTTGAAACAAGAGTTTTTAAAATAAGATTTCTAGCACTAGGGTTTATACAGGTAGGAAATTCATCATTACATCAGTTTCAACTAAATGCATTTGAAAGTGTTTCTAGTTGAGCCAACAAAACAATATTTTAAGACTCAATTTCATTACAATTTTTAATCTCTTTAAAAGTTCAAAATTTCAACAGCTGTCAGTTAAACATTACATTAACATTGGATCTAAAAATACAACTGCAACACATCTACATGACAGCTTTGGTGCCATCACAAATGTGGCAGTAACAAGTTCTCTACATATTGCAAAAACACTAAGCTTACCACTGCATCCCATGTGTCATTCTAAAGTAGTTAATGAACAACAAGAATCAGGCAACTCACAGATATTTTAAATGATGACCAGACTCTGAGAAGGCATAGAAAGATTTTAAAATATGGCTCAATTCTGATTTTTGACTGCATGCAATGAAAAGTTTTATCATCATTGATTTACTGTGGTACCTAGTTATACTAATTCATAATAAAAATAATATATTAATAGTTTTTAGCAGCAGAAACGTCTATTCTCTCCAATGTACTTCATGCAGTCAGTCCTCATCTCTGTTGGCTGCCTCTTTTCATGTATCTTCCAAAATCCTTAAGGAAGTTTACTATTTGTCCTCATCCTACGTCAAAACATGACCTCATCAGAATTCAGTTCATTGGTTTATAAGTAACAAAGTGTGTTCCAGCCAAAAGGGCTGTGTCTACACAGCTCAAGAAAGGGAAAATACAGTATCTTCCAATTAATTTAGCAAACATTGACAGCTAAGCTCATTAAATTGAGTTTCCAAATTGGTTTTGTGATGTAGGATATAGCTCAATAATTCATCCTAATAGGTTTTTAAATTATAGTGATCTTTGAAGGTGTTTTTTAAGCTTTTAAAACTAAATAATTCTCATTTACAGCTTCTTTGGCTGAGGATTTTGTTCATGCTGAAAACACATGAAATCATTTAACCAACTTTCTTCATAGGCATGGAATCTTAGCTAGAAACTACTACTCAAGACTTCAGAAATATCTACATAATTTGTAGCTTTCTTTTACGAAGAACAATGGCATTTAAAACTTTCATGTAAGTGTAAAAGCTTGCCATTGACTCTGAGCTAAATAATCATAGATGAGCAAAATACGTAAGAATATGGGCACTATTGTCCTAAGAATGAGGGAAGCTGGGTATAAAAAGTCTCAGGTTTTACATTGTTCTAAATATTACAAAATTATCAGCTCCACACCTTTCTCACAGATCCTCCCTTCCAACCTGGGCTCCAAATTCCCATCATTACTGTTACCAATACAAAGTTCCCCAAGGTTGTTTCCATTTCAAACGTGATCATGGTTTTGTGAAGTATTATAGCAGTGCGAGCAGTGTAGAGGTGGCAGGGTTCCTGGGTGAGTACTAACAAAGTTAAGAGGAAATGAGCAGCTACAAAGAACTAAGCTTCTCTCTTCCATAATTTTCATAGAAAGCAATGGTAGTGCCATGAGCAATTACATAAAAGACTCAGATTCTCATCAGTGTTGGACAAATGACAGTTGAGGATAATGTGCCTGCAGTTGAGGATAATGTGACCTTTGAATAATCTCTTATACCTCATTAACTTTAGCAGATACACAGATACATTTAGATCTGGATGATGAAGTGTAATCCTAAAAATACAGAACCTGGAAAGCAAGGGAAGTGGTGACATTACGTGCTTCAGAAAGGAACTGCTATTTAAAAATTGTAGATAAACCTCACATACACAGCTGCCAGTCATCACCCTCAGAGGTTAGTAATAACTGCACACCTCAAAATAAGTCTTAGTGAGCACAGTACTGCAAATACTGAGAGAATACTGACCATATAAATGTCATGGGAAATATAACGTAGATCTGAGATGGGCTTCTAAAACTATGCATTCTCAGCAGGCAATTGTTTAAAAAACAGGCCCCCTACTGCCGAGAAGCAAACAGAAAAGAACAGGAACAAAACGAAGAGGGAGAAGCAGACTGTGGGGAAGAGGGGGGGCAGAAGGAGGAGGAAAATAGCAACTGAAAAGAGGCGAAGGAGTAGTGTTCTTTAGTGGTAATGAACATCTGCGAAGAGACCAGCAGCATGGCCCCTGAGAATGGGAGCAATGACTTGAAGGATAGGCATTACAATAGGGAAAAAAAACCCACCAGACATGCAAGTAAACAATCTGAGCATGTCCAAAGAGAGAAATTCCAGCCTTATATATCTTGGGGGTGCCTAAATTATGTGCTGTGCCATATGAAGCTGTCATTCAAACAATTATCCATTGAGAATCCACCTCATACCTGGCAAGTAGAAATAAGGCTTAGCTTCAGATCCCAAAGCAGTTACCCTCAAGAGAGGCTGGGAAGCAATATAAAAGAACAGGGTGGCAAGTACATAGAGGCATAGTCAGGATACTATTGGAAAAAGAGGAGGGGCTCTCCAGCATGCAGTTGGAATGGTGTCCACTAAAACTGTGCAGAGTGGCAGACTCAGCAGGCACCTAACCCAGCCTGGCTGGCAGGGTGTATAAACTGTTTCAGAAAGGTGATCGTTCAACTGTACTGAAAGACAAAGAGGAGATAGAGAAGAGGGGAAGGGATATTGCTGCTTAATCAAATGAACTGTGAGGGAGCTTGGCCTGCTTGTGTGACTGCACGGAGCTCATGTAATTGGAGAGTGGGGTGATCACAGTAGAGTGGCTGGAGGTGAGATTGGACAAGGAGTCAGGGGCAAGACAAAAAAACCTTGAACATAAAATTAATGAGAACCTTCCCTAGTGCAATCAGGCCTTCTAACCAGTGTGACACCACTGCAGGTTACTTACCTTACCTTTACATACCTCATAAGAAGATATAACTGTGTACAAAGTACACAGTACAAAGAGGGATCTTCTCAATCTGCCATGCATACTCTGTTTACTAGGGAAGATGCATGTGGAATACACTTTTAAAAGACTTCCCATTTTTTATAGAAAGAAAACATAAAGATTTCAAAATACAATGGGTTAGCCTTTAGCTACTAGATTCTCACTTATTCTTTAGTACGGGCATACTAACATAGCTATTGTTATAAATTCAATGATCAGTGTAATCATTTATACATCTAATACCCATTTTCATAATGGGTTATACCAAAAGATTGTCAAGCCACATACTTTAAAATGGTACTGGAAAAATGGTATGGGATTTGATAGCAGAAGCCAGCTCATTGTCTGCATGTATAACTACTAGAATGCAAGCTCCAAGAAGGTAGAAACTCTGTTTAGCGCTATGTCCTCTGACATACAGTAGAAGCTCAGGGATGCTATATATGCATCTGTGGCTTTGCACTGCACACTGCAGGATAGATGGAAGCCCCCAGAACTATACAGTATACAACCTGCACAACCATATGCTGCAGACTTCTAGATACTGTTCAGTATACAACCTGTACAACCATATGCTGAAGACTTCTAGATATTAGACATCACACACACACACACACACACACAACTTATTGACTAAATCATCACATTTCATACAAATGTAAAAAACTCATTTGATTCTCAAACTATTAATGAGGCATCTAAAACAGTTTGACCCCATGCTAATGTTACAAAAGTGCAAACTTCCTGAGGACAAGGACCACATTTTATTAGTCTTTGTACTCCCGGATTTATTAGTCCTAATCTTGAGTTTTCAGTGAGTGTTCAATGAATGAATAAGGAGACTAGCATTTCTGTAGTTCTAAACATAGCTGTATATGAGCGTGAACTAGAGGTAACTGGAGTCATCTGAAGCATTTACTAAGGGAATTCAGTTACTCCATTATTGGAGTTGATTGGTGTGACCTTTTCTCTCTTGTCAGTGCCTCAATCTGAACTTGTCAAGGGCAAATCTTCCAAATATGTGCTGCTTATTTGAAGAGAATAATGTACTCTGATAGAAAAGGACGATTTTTGGCCAAGAGCATATGACTATCTATACTTTCTTGCAATTATTTCCACACAAGTTCTTGAAGTCTATTTGTAGGAGAACATAAAGCATATGGGCTTTTGATATTCACCATCATTTCCTACTCCATTTCTCTACCCTGGCACACTGGAGATTATTTGAAATTGTATTATCACCAATGACAGAGCCAAAACAACAATTAGAGATATGAACTGTAGCAAAAAGAAAAAAAAAAAAAAAAGGAAAGGTCAAGACTTGAGGCCAAATTACCAATCTCATTTCCTCCTATGTGCTAATTTAAAATTTGCTTAAGGATTGTCCCCTTTGATCCACTCCTGGCATAATTAGCCTACTTGTCTTAAAAAGAGAAAATTATGACAGGTAAAACAACGAACAGCTGTTGCTAGAGGTGAAAAGGTAGAAGAGGGAACAAGACCAGCCTGTCAAATAGAATCAGTTCTAGTGAGGCTTTCTGAATTCTGCTTGTCCTTTCTTGCCAGGCTTATGGAAACTTCCTTTGTCTTGGCTGAGAGACAAAAATAGTGAAATCCACATATGTTCATTCTTATCTTAGTTGGCAATAGAAATAGCAACAATAAAGTAAGAAGGATCAATGTTGCTAGTTTTCAGATAGTACGTTCTAGTGATGAACTAATTCAGAGACAACCATGCCACCTCTTCATTCTGCTAATGCTGACTAAAAATGTTATACGTCGGCCGGGCGCGGTGGCTCAAGCCTGTAATCCCAGCACTTTGGGAGGCCGAGACGGGCGGATCACGAGGTC